>NW_007729607.1:114593-129985 GCF_000696425.1 Galeopterus variegatus | reverse complement strand
CCTGAAAATTGATATAACCTTTTGGAAAGATATTTCGTAGTATGTGCCCAAGGCCTTGACTGCTTAGGGACTCAGTCTTAAAAAGGTGACCCTAACTATAGAAAAACGTTTAATGAAATACAGTTTATAATCATAAGCATAAAATTGGATAATATTTTAAAACAGTAAGAATGAATAACGGGACACACTCTTATAGTAAATAATGTACTCCATTGATTTTAAAAAATATTTTATAACATGGAGCAAGGTTTATGATATAAAATAAGTGAAAATGGAATTCAAAATGGAATACATAATGTGCACTCCAATATATAAGCACATGCATGTGAGCATTGCATATACACAGATACAGCGTCAAAATACAGGGGGTAAAAGACTAGCAGAAAATACATAAAGAATGGGACTTCTGCATGTTGTGTTTGGGTGGTACAAATAAAGGTAATCTTGTTTTTGTTTTCTGTGTTACATATATTTTTTGTCTTGTCACTATGCAGTCTCTATGGTGAAGATAAGAGGTGGATGAGAGAAATATATACAAAGTATATGTGGGGAAGGTTTATTACCTAGTAGAAAATAGCACAATACCTGTCCGTGTCACGTTGATGAAAGGATATTCAAAGAAAAATTGGGGGAATGCCTGTAACTCCAATCCCAATTGCAAATAAACTGGGAAATATTGCTGCTCTTCAAGGAAACCAAGCTTTTAGTGAACAGAGAAAAAAAATATTTATTTAACTAAGTGTTTACCTCCTGGGCAGGAAGGTGGATCAGCTTGTAAAAATTTAATATTTGTTTGCTAGAGTGATCTACTTACTCTCAGACTCTACAGCTCTGTTGGCAAAAGAAGCTGGGTTATTTCCCTTACTTTGCATATCAAGCATTTATTTTTGTTTTTGTTTTTTTTAAACTTTGCTTGTGCCCCGAAGAACATGGAGGATAAAAGAACCTATTTGGGACCAGTATCTGCCTCTTATTGTCTTGTTGCTTATTCAGGCTTAAAGTCATTATAGAAGCAGTGTCTGGCTTATGGAGGGAGGAGCATAGACTCTGAATAAAACAGAGAAGCAGACCTAGGTGTGGTTCTGCTCTTGCCATGTCTGAGCTGGGTGACCCTAGGCAAGTCACTGTACTTCCTGGAGCTTTGGCTTCATGCCCCAACCTGCCATACAGGCCTGTTTTGAATATGGAAAAATATACTTTATGTAAAACTTTTCTACGTTTTATTTATTTAACAAATATTAATGTAGATCTCACTCTGCATCAGGCTAAGTGTTTTTCAGGTATTCAAATGGGATGCTGTTATTATCCCCATTTTACAGACAATCAAACTGAGGACCAAAATATTAAGTCATGGCTCAAGGTGACACAGAGAGGATGGGCAGAACTGGTTTTGAACCTAGTCAGTCTGGCTTCAGGGTCTGAGCTCTTCATCAGAAAAAAGAAATGACCATTTTTACTATCATTATTCTTTTTTTTTTTTTTTCCTTTTTGTCTTTTTTTGTGACCGGCAACAGATCGCAACCCTCGGTGTTGCGCCCGCACCTTGCTCAGCCAGTGAGCGGCCGGTCTGTATGTGGGATCCGAACCCTCAGCGGGAGCGCCGCCGCACTCCCAAGCGGCGCACTGTAGCAGTGCGCCACCAGGCCGGCCCTAGTATCATTATTCTTATTTTTAATTTTAATCATCATTTTGGGTGACAGTAAGGACATTGCTGTCACTACTGTGATCTTCATAATTATCTTTATCCCCCGAGGTATGTATTTTTGAGGTTCTGAGTATAGAAGTTTTTAAAGGCCTAGGTGTCAGTTTTTCTAGTACGACTTAAGAAAGCAGTACGGGCAGCTGTTTAATCATACACGTGGACGAAACCAAAGAGAATTAGTTCTGGTAGTTCAGATGCTTAATTTCATGTGGGCTGTTGCATTTGAACCTTATCCCTACCTGCTACAGCAGTTGCCATTATCCACACACGTGGATGAGGAAGCTAAGGCTCAGAGGGGTTCACTAGCTTATTCGAGGTCACAGGGAAGTGTTTGTCCAGGGATTTCAACCTTGGCTCTGCCGGGCCCTAGAACGCACACTGCTGTTACTGCAACATGAGGGATTTTGATTTTTCTGGAAGGTTGCTCTGTTCTTCTCCCATGGAGAGCTTTTCTGACATGATACTGACTTGTGCTTGAATCTTCCCATGTTATCAAGGCCACTTGGCCTCCCTCAAATCAAGGACTCGTACTGAAAAACCCTCATTCTGGCTGCTGTGATTTTCTGAAATGAGTTCTATTAAATTTCTAAGCGTAACAGATTCACCGAGCATCCAACTTGCTGTCACAGGCTCTCTCTTTTTCTAAAAGTGCCATTGCATTGTAAACTTAATGATTAAAGATTATTTCAGCTCATATGTCCTTATATATTTTAAGAAAAGCAGACCCTGGATTGCCTTGTTGGGACTGTGACACTTTCCAGACAAGATAAGAAGAAAAGGCAGGGAAAAAGCAATGGTTTAATCATCTTTGCCTCTTTGTAGTGCCTTATTTATTGCATCTGAACCTGGAACAGAGAACTGGTAAGGACACCAAAGGCAGCAGGAGCGTTGCTCATTAAGAGCGAAGTCTGCAGGTTCTGCTGAAGAAGAGGCACACACTAGCTTCCGTCTTTGCTGTAGAAGCGTGGTCTGGTCTGTCTCTGCAACACGTTTGATGTCTGCAGCAATATCTGTGTTCTAACCCAGGCAGGCTATGTGGGACCTATTGTATATTAAGATGTGGACCCAAGCTGGCCTGTCCTGGCAGAAGTCTGTTATGGGCCCAAAGCAGTGCTTCCAAAATGCGTGTGTAACTGGTGACTGGCATAAAAGACTATTTCAGGTGTTAAGCAGATATAAAACTAAATTGCCTTGAATCATATATTGAAAAAATTATTCCTTCTGAATGGGTTCTTATCATCTTCAGTTGGTAAAATTCACTTTGGTGTCAATATGTCTTTAACATCTGTCTAATTATTAGAGGATAATCTCCCTTTGAACAACAGAGAATAGGATGGAGGCTCGTGCCTTTGGCTGATTTTGGAATGTGCAGGGCTCTGTCATTAGAACAATTTCTTACCTTCCTAAGCTAGGAACCAAATGCAAAATAAGACCTGGAAGTCACACATATAGAGAATGAGATAATCTCCCATTTTGCTGTTAGTCTTGAGTTGTAGAATATTCTTTCAACTTTGACTGCAATCAGGCTGTCTCTTATGTCCCCTTGAATTGGATTTACTTCCCAGTCCAAGGCTAGCCTGAACAATTGTGGGCCTTCCCAGTTTCTCAAAAAATTAAGTATAAAGTATCATTAAGCATGATAATGATTTAAAGCAAACCATGTATTACACAGCACAGCCCCTTAAGGAAAGAAGCCCAGAAACAGTTGAGCAGAGCAGGCCTAATTCCATCTCCCGTACTCAAACGTCAGACTGTCGTCTCAGACAATTAAGTATCAGAATGTAATTCATATCCTATAAAACTTACTCTTTAAAGGTGTACAATTCAGTGGTTTTTAGTAAATTCACAGAGTTGTGCAGTCATTACCACTATCTACTATTAGACCATTGTCATCACCACAAAAAAAAAAACCCGTACCCAGTAGCAGTCACTCCCTGTTTACTTCCTCCCCCATCCGCCACCTACCAGTGATCTACTTTCTGTCTCTATGGATTCACCTATCTGGACATTTTATGGAAGAGGAATCATAATATCTTGTCTTTTTTGACTGGCTTCTTTCACATGGCATAATATTCTCAAGGTTCATCCACAATGTAGCATGTATCAGTACTCAATTCCTTTTTATTGCCCAATAATATTCCATTGTATGGATGTACCACGTTGTGTTTATCCACTTGTCTGTTGACAGTCACTTCAGTTGTTTCCACTTCTTGGCTATTATGAATAATTCTGCTAAGAATGTTTGTGTACAGGCTTTTGTGTGGGTGTATATTTTCATATATTTTTGAAATATAATTAGAAATGGAATTGCCAAGTAACTCCACAATGGTACTTTATGCTTAACTTTTTGAGCAAGCACCAAACTATTTTCCAAAACAGCTACATCACTTTATAATTCCACTAGTAACAAGTAAGGGTTTCAATATCTCTATATTCTTGCCAATGCTTTTTATTGTCTGTTTTATTTTAGCCATCCTAGTGGGTATCCCAATGTATCTCATTGTGGTTTTGATTTACATTTCTTTAATGATTAATGGTGTTAAACATCTTTTCATTTGCTTATTGGCCATTTGTATATTTTCTTTGAGAAGTGGCTGTTCAAGTCCTTTGCTCAATTTTTAATTGGCTCTTTTTATTGTTTCAGTCATAAACAATCTTTATATATTGTGGTTACAAGTCTCTTACCAGATATATGCTTTGCAAATATTTTCTGCACTCTGAGAGTTACTTATTTTACCTTCTGGATAATGCCGTGTGAAGCACAAAAGTTTTTCCTTTTTTTTTTTTTTTTTTTTTTTCGTCTTAAACAATATAAATTTATTTTGTACAATTCTGGAGGCTTGGAAATCCGAGATCACGGTGCCAACAGGACTAACTTCTGGTGACAGCCCTCTTCCTGGTTTGCAGATTGCCATCTGCTTGCTATGTCTTCACATAGCAGACATCAGAAAGAGACAAAAGTGTTTTGTTTTTATCTATTTCTTTTATTGTTTGTGCTTTAGATGTCATGTCTAAGAAACAATTATCCAACCCAATGTTAAACGATTTACCCCTACATTTTCTTCTAAGCACCTCTATATCTAACTTCCAAGTAATTGTAACTGTGAGGGCATTTGGATCTCTTTGGTAATTGTCCATTTGTCCATTTGGTCATTCTCTTATTATACAATTACTGGGTGGCATATGTAATGACAAGGAATAAGATTATGAACATATAAAGCTCCCAATGCCAAGCCTTCACCTAGCGGGAAATAGAGAAGTAAGTAGTCAGTAGATTATTACAAAAATCTACATTAAGTTTCAAGCCTGGAGTTCAGTGGGACCTGCTAAGAAGGCATCTGACCTAGTGGAAAGACTATCTCAGAGCCGTGGTGTCTAATCTGAGAATAGTCGGTTAGGCACAGTTAGTGGGCAGCGTGTGGATGGTGTGGGAAGAGGTGACAGCGTGAACTCCAGCCTGCAGGAGAATGTGGCTCATCCCTGGAGCTACACCTGTGACCAGGCACTTTGTAAGCACTGGGGTTGTAGGCAGAGTAAACAAGCTAGAAATGGCAGTGTCGCCTAGGCACCTTACCCGCCTTTGTAAATCTAGAAAAACTCTACCCTAGACAGCTCGCATTCTGGAGGGTAGGAGATAGACCTGCAGGTGAATTTGGAGATTTCCAATACTAATAAGTACTAGGAAGAAACCAGATGGGGCAATGGGATACAGAGTGATGGGGGGGTGGGGAGGATGGGGCTGCTTTGGATGAGGTGGCCATGGAAGGCCTCTCCGAGGAGGTGACTCGAGTTTATTCCTGTGGGAGGAGCAGGAGCTGGCACATGCAGAACTGGGAAAGAAGATGGCTGGAGGAAGGACTGTGAGGCATGAGCTTTGAAAGGTGGGCAGGGTAAAATCAGTGAAGGCCCTGTTAGCTCCATGTGGGAGTGCTTTGTCCTGCTGAACCTGCAGCTGCGAAGGAAGGACTGTGAGGCATGAGCTTTGAAAGGTGGGCAGGGTGAAATCAGTGAAGGCCCTGTTAGCTCCATGTGGGAGTGCTTTGTCCTGCTGAACCTGCAGCTGGTATCACCCCAAAAGTGGTGGCAGGGGAGTTCCCACAGGGAATGCCCTAAACCATCCCGAGATGGGGCTGGTTACGATTCCAAAGAAAAAAGCACTAAACGCCAGCGTGATCAGTCCAAAGCATTTATTTATTAGGGCAAGTTCCGTGCAGAGTGCTGCAGCTTCATCCTTGTGAAGGACAGCAAGGGAAAGGGGTGTTCTATCTAGGTATGTCTGCAGTGGTGGGCAGGGGTTGTGTGTCAGGGTATGGAGTTGATATGAGCATTTAAGGAATTTGACTCAGGGTCAAGGCTAGTTTCTTTCAGTGTTTTGGACAACAACAACCTAGATACCTTTATCAAGGCCCCAGTTTGGGTTCAGAAGCCCACAGTTGGGTGGTTATAGAGCTGTCAGGGCACTCTGATTTTTGTTTACGCCAGCGTGATCAGTCCAAAGCATTTATTAGGGCAAGTTCCATGCAGAGTGCTGCAGCTTCATCCTTGTGAAGGACAGCAAGGGAAAGGGGTGTTCTATCTAGGTATGTCTGCAGCGGTGGGCAGGGGGGCATGTATCAGGGTATGGAATTGATATGAGCATTTAAGGAATTTGACTCAGGGTCAAGGCTAGTTTCTTTCAGTGTTTTGGACAACAACAACCTAGATACCTTTATCAAGGCCCCAGTTTGGGTTCAGAAGCCCACAGTTGGGTGGTTATAGAGCTGTCAGGGCACTCTGATTTTTGTTTAGGACACGGGGATACTGGGGGTTCCTACAGGGAGGCTGTGCTTTGTACATTGAATAGTGAGCAGGGGATCGTGTGATCCTTTTAGAGAGAACACAGGATTTAGAGGATGGAGGATATATTGGAAGAAGCAAGACGAGACAGAGAGAAAAGAGGGAATATATTCATGCATATCACCAAAGGTTGAGTAGCATAACGATAGCTAACACTTGCTAGGTCCTTACTACCTGCCAGTCCCTGTTCTAACTTCATGTATTTCATATATGAAGTCAAAAGTGCTTCATATATTTTAGCTCAATTGCAAATATTTTCTGCACTCTGAGAGTTACTTATTTTACCTTCTGGATAATGCCGTGTGAAGCACAAAAGTTTTTCCTTTTTTTTTTTTTTTTTTCTTTGTCCTGGAGGTCTAGGATACCGCAGTGAATGACACGCAAAGTCTCTGTCCCCACAGAGCTTACATTCGAGAGGACAGACGGGTACTAAACAAACACTCCACCAATAATTAGGAACTAGGTGTGTTAGGAGCATTGCAATTGGGGCCTTCTTGATTCTAAGGGACCCGTGGGGCATGAAAAGGAACCATCTGGTTGGCAGTAGGATTTATAAGTTAAAGCTCAGTAGAAACATTCTGGCTTACATAGAGGTTTCAAGGAAGATGGTCTGGGTAAAGTTGTCAAGGGCTTGTACTGTGGTTTGGTGGACCTTAGAGGAGAAGGACACTGACAGGAACTACAGTCTGGTGGTCCCAAATTCTCGTGATGGTACCAAAAGTGGAACATTACGAGAGCCAGCTAACTAACCAGTTGGCTAAGCTGCATCTCAGGACTTGCCATGGACCGGGTGTGTGGGATGTGGGACAGGTGTGGGGAGAAGCCCAGGTGATGCTGCCATGTCTACTTGTGAGGCTGGGTGAAAGGTGCACTTTAGCCCAGGCGGGATTCAGGAGGAAAACCACGTACGGTGCTAAGAGAGGGCAAAATGATTTCTGTTTTGGAAATTGATTGAGCCATTCATCAATGAAGTCACTGAGAATAAAAGTGAACCCCTCCTTAATATGCCAGGTGGTGTCCTGGAGGTCTAGGATACCGCAGTGAATGACACGCAAGGTCTCTGTCCCCACAAAGCTTACATTCGAGAGGACAGACGGGTACTAAACAAACACTCCACCAATAATTAGGAACTAGGTGTGTTAGGAGCATTGCAATTGGGGCCTTCTTGATTCTAAGGGACCCGTGGGTCATGAAAAGGAACCATCTGGTTGGCAGTAGGATTTATAAGTTAAAGCTCAGTAGAAACATTCTGGCTTACATAGAGGTTTCAAGGAAGATGGTCTGGGTAAAGTTGTCAAGGGCTTGTACTGTGGTTTGGTGGACCTTAGAGGAGAAGGACACTGACAGGAACTACAGTCTGGTGGTCCCAAATTCTCGTGATGGTACCAAAAGTGGAACATTATTAGAGCCCCTGTGAGCATTCCACCTGACAGGGTGATGCAAGCTGCTGGTGGTTAGCCTGCCTTTGGTGGCCAAGTGTCAGCAAACTGCTGGGGTCTCAGTGGTCACCTGGGCTGGGGGCCCCGTGCATCCTCTGATTAAGCATTTTCATATTCCTCTGAGGGAATATGATATGAGGGAAGCTAATGAGGCACACTAACCATTTCGACACTGCAGACACCTCATATTGCCCTAAAGAGGAGGTAAATTTCTTTCTGGATTTACTATCCTTTCTACAGAGATCCTTTAAGTAGATCAGAAGGAGACAGACATGGAAGAGGGAAGCCCCGTCCGAACGTCTGCAGCATTTTTCTCGTAGAGCCTGCTCCTCTTTCCCCACACTGCCCAACCTCTGCTCTGTAACCGGGTTATACCTTCTGGAATTACAACTTTGATCTGCTGCTAGCTGAGCCTCCAAACTTTGTCTGGCTCTCTTTCTCTTGGAGAACGAAAGTCGCAGTTCTTAAGAATTCACGCACTCTGGGCTGGCCTGCCCTTGGGACTTAATCTCTCTTTTTTCTTTTTATGCTCCCCATTCCTAGCATATAGTGCATGTCCATGACTGTTGTTGTATGATCCTCCCTAATAAGACTTTCACCAGCGTGCTCTGTACTTCCCACCTCTGATCCCGCAGAATGCCTTCTTCTACGTTCCGTCCTTCCCCATCCAGAGGTCCAGTTTAACTGACACGTAGTCCATGGAAACCTCCCAGGTTCCTCACTGTCTAGGAGTGGTCTCTTTCGCCCTCAACTTATGTACCTTTTGGGCTCCTTTTTGCAGAGCCATTCTGTATGGTTGTGCAGATTGTGCAACATTCAACTCTTAAGAGTACCCTTCATGTCATTGTCCAAGTCAGTGTATGCAGGTGGCTCTTTGGGAGGTGGGCCGTGACCAGTCTGTGCAGCTGCACGTGCCAGCCCAGCTTCATCACACTTCTGTGTTCTAAGGTTCGTGTCGTTTTTTTATTCTGTCTTTCCCTACCTCTGCCAGATTGTAAGCTTCCTGAAGAGAGAACTCCCAGCTCATTCTTCGCCTGTATCCCTGCTGCGCCTTTTATGTGGTTACACCTTAATAGCTCTTTGTTGGACATTTATTCGTTGAACCCAGTTTTCTGTCTATAGGTGGGGGGACTAATAGAAAATACTTTACTGGAAAGGTGGTGCACAAACAGAGAAAATAGCAGTCTCATAAGTTAATATCAGTAATAGTTAACACTTATTGAAATCTTACCATATACCCGGTGGCACTTTTTGTGTGTGTGTGTGTGTGTATAGTCTCACCTTATCCTCACAATTACTCCACGTGGCATTGCTTACCATTATTGTGCCTATTTTGAAGATGAGGAAATTGAGGCCTAGAGAGATGAAGTAACTTGCCTAATTGTGTGTGTGTGTGTGTGTATAGTCTCACCTTATCCTCACAATTACTCCACGTGGCATTGCTTACCGTTATTGTGCCTATTTTGAAGATGAGGAAATTGAGGCCTAGAGAGATGAAGTAACTTGCCTAAGATCAGTCAGTAACACAGCCAGGGTTCCAACCCAGACATTCTAGAGCCCAAATTCTGAACTGTGGGTACAGAGTATGCCGTCAACCGTTTTTACCTTCTTACGGTGGTGCTCACGGTGACGGAGGAGGAGGGCCGTCGGCTTTCCTTTTCTGCTGCAGGAATGTTTACTGAGGCTTCATTACTTGCCAAGCTCTTTGCTGGGCATGTGGATGTGGAGGAAAAGATGGTTGCTGTCCTCAGGGACCTCACAGTAGAGACAAGGAGCAGGTGTTTGAATACGTAGCACCGTACTACACATGTGCTACACATGGTGGATTAGCTTTTCACACAAAGTGCAGAATTAGCAGGACAGAGATGCAAGGAAGGGTTCAAAGAAGGTTTCTAGAAGGAGATGACTTACAAAGGGAAGGATGAACAGGAATTCACCAGGCCCCCAGGTAGGGAGAGGATATTCCACAGAGAGGAAACAGCACTAGCAGAGATGCAGACGAATGGGAAGTGTGATGTGTTAGAGCACACATGAATAGCTGGGTCTGTTTAATATTGTCACCCCAGGGCTAGAATTAAGCTGTTCCTCTACTGTGGATGAAAATGCAAGTTGACACCTATGCAGGCTTGCCTTTCTCCATTCTCTGTTGTGGCTCCTGTGACATGGGGGCCTGGTTTTGCCAAAGCTGAGGGTTAAATGGACCATCTGTCTGCCTGATGACTTTGTCTTGTTGCCTCTGATCTGGCCTTCAGGTACATCACTGGCCAGTGGGCAGACACACCACTGTCCCCCACGCCACCAATCATCACTAAGACCCAGTGGCCACTTCTTACAGAAAACTTCTTGCTGAGCTATGAGGGAAGTTGTGGGGTGGGCATGCTCCTTGCCCTGAGTACAGACGGTTTAATGGGAGAATTTGCAGTATTTGGGCAATAGGTCACATGGGGAAATTCTGCAGTGCTCGTTGTTTCTTTGATTCATTTATTCAGTTTGTCACTCTTAAGCACCTGTTATGTGTCTGGCAGTTTGGCAATGGATAATACTCGTAGCTTTCTTCAGGTCTAGACTCATCCAGCCAGCAGTGCCACCTGGCTTTGCCACCCCCACCTTATACTTGGTGTTCCCAGCCCCCAACTCATCACCTTCCTCCAGTGTACCTTTCTTGTTGTATCCCCTGTCCTTAAGACATTACCACCAACCCAGGAACCTCAGTGTCACTTTCTGCTTCTCCCTCTCTGTTTTCTCCCATATTTAAGATCTGTTCTCCTACAGTCCTTTAGATCTAGCTCCTCTCTGCTTTTCCTTGGATTCTGTCTTAATCAGATCCTCATTTCATATCTACCTAGTGTAATAATTTCCTAAATGACATGTCCACATCTATTGCCCATATCTGTTCACAGTCCACTGGCATCTGTCCATCCAATTCATTTATTAAACTCCTACCACATTCCAGGTGCTGAAATGTTGATTATGGGGCTGTCTATGAACATACTAACATCCTTAACCTTGCTGAGCTCACAGTCAAGCGGGGATGTAGACAAGTAAGCAGCAGTCACTACCTAAGGATGGTACATTGGGTACGTAGTGCTGAGATCACTGTCAGTTAGGAAGGTCCCTGACCCAGACGTGGGTGGTCAGGAAATGATTCTACGAGCAAATGAATGTAGACCTGAGAACGGAAGGCAGGGTAAGAGATCACCAAATGCCAAACGGGGAGGGTGAAGGTGGGCAGCACTGTGAGCTCCATGAGAGGAGGGACCACGTGTCTTACTCACTGCTGTGTTTCCAGCACCAGCTCCTGGCCTAGCAAACAGTGTGTGCTCAATAAGTGTTTATTGAGCAAATGCAAAAGGGTTTCCTGCAGTGCAAAACAAATATGCAAAGACCCAGGATGGGCAGAGAGCACAGGGCATGGGAAACTGCGAGACGTAGTGCAGGGCTGGGGGCTGCTGCACGCGAGGCTGAGAGCTGACAGCAGGTCACATGGCCCCCATGCCCAGCTGACCATTCAACTAGACTTTCATTGCACGCCCATCCTACTCTGGGCTCCCATCCTCTCCTTCTCCATTCCAGCCCTAGAGTCCCTCTCCCTACCCCACAACTGACGTACCCTGGGCCCCAGCAGGGTCTCCTGTTGCTCTCCGTGGATTGAGTTCCCTCTCACTTTGCTTATCCTTTAGGGCCCGGCTCCCCTGTCCTCTGACACAACTTCTGAACCAGTCGGAATTAGCCCGTCTTTCTCTGTACTCCTGTAGAGCTTGGCGTTCTTCCGTAGTCTTTATCACGTTCTACTCTTATTCATATTTAACTATGGATCATCTGTCTCTCTGAATGGTCTGAGCTCCTTGAGGTCAGGGGGCCAGGTCACTGTCATCTTTGTATTTCCCACAGTGCTTTATTTCCAATAGGTGCTCATTTACAGTACTACAATTTCTGTTGCTACTTTCAGTAGCACAATCATATTTATGATAGTAGTTCTAGATTGAACTACTACTGTGGGCCTAGCAGGTCCCAGTAAGGCATATCTGCTATTTATTATTATCCTGAGTTTGTTCTTGATACATCATATATTAAACTTATTATCTCATTTAATTAATACAGTAGCCTTATTAGGAGGTTTTTCTCAACATTTTACAGAATTAAGAAATAGCAGTTCAGGGCCGAGCCCGTGGCGCTCTCGGGATAGTGCGGCACTGGGAGCGCAGCAGTGCTCCCGCCGTGGGTTCGGATCCTATATAGGGATGACTGGTGCGCTCACAGAGCTCACTGGCTGAGCACGGTGCGGCCAGCAGTTCAGGGCCGAGCCCGTGGCGCTCTCGGGATAGTGCGGCACTGGGAGCGCAGCAGTGCTCCCGCCGTGGGTTCGGATCCTATATAGGGATGACTGGTGCGCTCACAGAGCTCACTGGCTGAGCGCGGTGCGGCCGGTCTCAAAAAAAAAAAAAGGACAAGAAACAGCAGTTCAGAGGTATAAGTGACATACTCAAGGTTCTCACTAATAAGTGTCAGAACTAGATTTTTGAATCCGTTTCCATTTGACTCCAGAAGCTTTGTTCTTGTGTGATGCTGGTTGGTATTTTGGGTGCTACCTCAATCAGGGCTGGTTGACTGTGGTTGAGTAAGTAAAGGCTGTAGAAATATTAAAAGTGAGGATAAGCAGATAATCAGTGATGAGAGCTCCAGGTGACTCCTTCTTTAATGCCCATGTTCTTTTGGAGAGGAACAAGCAAAAAACAGAACTTATCACTGTGCGGTGGGAGCAGATCTTGCCAGCTGCCCACCACCAGTCTAAAGACTTGGCCCTCTGTTGATGTATTTCTGCATTTAATGCCGATATGTCCAGGTGGTAGGTATGAAGTCTTGGCCAAATTATTATACTTGCTCTACTTAAGATTTTTAGAAACATAAGTGCCCTAATAACAAGTAGGGTAGTTGGCTTGAATTGGATGTCACCAACAATTTTACCCTCTCTGGTGCTTTGTTGTCATCTCTCTGAAATTCTGAGGCTGGGTAATGTGTTTTCTCTCCTTTTCAGCTCTGACATCCTCACTGGTGTGTACTGGTTTGGTAACATACCTGATTTACTTTCACAAATGATGTTAGAAACTAGCCCCACCTTAAGAACTGGGAAAAGTATTTTTGTAGCTGGAATTCAAAAGCCTTAACTCTACCCGTGACTATTCCTGCTTTTGCTCCCCACAGACGAAACCCTCTGCACTTCCACCTCATTGCAGACTCCATCGCAGAGCAGATCCTGGCCACACTCTTCCAGACCTGGATGGTGCCCGCTGTGCGTGTAGACTTCTACAATGCAGACGAGCTCAAGGTATGGGCAGACGGAGAGGCACTGCCTGGTCTCCTCTAGGTGGCAACTTTTCTTGCTTATGGTTTAGTAGACTGTAGCAGTGGCAGAAAACTCAGCTCCTAACTGAAAATGTGCATGCTATAACTAAGGTGGTTTGCCACCTGAATCTGATTTTATGACCAAAAGCATTAAAGTAACCAATCCGTTATCACCGAATCCGTGTTGGTTTGTATGGTTCTGGCACCCAGGCCTTCTGCGGAGGCTGGAGGCTATTGGCCTGTTTAAAAGCATTAAAGTAACCAATCCGTTATCACCGAATCCATGTTGGTTTGTATGGTTCTGGCACCCAGGCCTTCTGCGGAGGCTGGAGGCTATTGGCCTGTTGTATATCTGAGGCTGGTCTACGATAGCTATTATCTAGAGGATTCTGTTACCCAGTGAAGTAAATGCTGAACTCAGAGTCTGGTGAACCTGGGTTTTAGTTTGTGTATTGTAATTTAGTGCTCATAAGACACACATTAAATCACCTCCCTCTGCTGGACCTGTTTTCTCATCGGTGGAAATGTGGGTATAATATCAGCCTCTTAAGGTAATTAAGAGACTCAAATGAGAGATTACTTGTGAGTGTGCTTTAAATAGACTATGCAATGAATATTAGGGATTACATTGGGCTGGAGGATTTCAGTAAAATGAAACTCATTTGGTCATGCCACTCCCTTGCTTTATATCCTTCCGTAGTGCCACTAGGCTTGTGTCAAGGTCAAGATTTGTAGTCTGATTAAGAAGTCTTCTATATTCAGGCTCTCGACTCTACTTCCAGTCTCATCCCTTGTCTTTCCTGCAGAATTTCCCTATCAGCCAAGTAATAGAGAACACCTCTGGTTCTCTTAGCCCTCTCTTCTATGGTTGGGTCTTTGCTAATGCTGTTCCCTCTGTCTGACATGCCCTTCCACCTATCTTGTCACAGCTCTTACTCATCCTTCAGCTGCACTGCCCCCTTTCTCTTAGAACCTTCCCTGACTTCTCCAGGAGAGAGGAAGACATTTTTTTATTCACTTATCTGTCTGTTGGAACTTTCTTAAGGAGACACATCTTACTCTGTCTTTCTAGTATATAGTAGGTACCTTGTAATGCTGTGGATTTAACAGATTGTTATTATTAGAGGAACATGTAACTTTGCAGAAATGTGTTGATGCTGTGTCTCCATTCACCTTGGGAAAGACTAAACACTTAGGCATGAAGCTTACTTTGGCAAATTGCTTGTTCCCAACCTCATAAAACCATTATCTTTTCATTTCAGCCCTGTAACATTTTAAATAGATCACGGAGATGCCGGCCGGAGTTTCTGATTCTCATATATTTCAGGCTCTGAGGTTGATCGAGATGTTCAGAATTTAGCATTTGGGGATTGTTGTGGTAATTTGTGTGCCATTCCAATCTATTCTGAGCTAAAATTGATTAACACTCTTAAAAAGGGAAAAACAAAATTTAGCAAATTGCTGTGCTAATTAAGGTGAAAGCAAGCCACTCTGTCTCCCAGGGTCTTAGCGCCAGCACCGTGGGGAAAAGCAACGGGAGAGGAGGAGGAGCAGCTGGCGCAGGAGGACGCTTCTGCCCCCTTGCTTGCCTTTCTTTTGGCAGTCCTGTGCCATGTCATGCAAGCCTGCTCCCTCCACTTTTAAAAAGACACAATGTGGTTGAGGAAAAAAAATCCAAGTTCAAATCCCAGTTTGCCGCTGAAGAACTAACTGGCTCTGAGCCTTGGCTCTCTCTGCCGTTTAAAGGGTGGGGACAGTGTCAGCTGCTGAAGGAGAGGTGAAATAAGATAACTCAGTGCCTGCAATGCAGCAGGTGCTTGGAAATGCTCTGCTCCCCTTTGCAGCCAAGGCCACATACAACTAAAAATGCTCTTGATAGTGTGGCCTGTTATGAAATCCATCGACAGTTGGGAGGTTGAAGAGGAAGGTGCTGTGGGCTGTGATCTGCTCCTGGGAGCCTCAGGGCTTCCATGAGGTCTTGGGTGAAAGGGGAAAAGGAGGGAACGGGCTGATGTTCTCAGTGTCCCATGCCCACTTTAATCCAGGTCGACCAGTTGTCCATTATTTTACAT
>NW_007729607.1:112455-114541 GCF_000696425.1 Galeopterus variegatus | reverse complement strand
AAATTCCTGAATCCCGTGAGACTGTTGTCCGAATTCAGTAGGGCAATGAATATAAAAGCTTTTTTTTAAAAAAATGTGTCTTTTCCACGATAATTATGACAACACTAGTATTAATCTATACATAATCCAGCTCAACAAACACAAAATCATGATCTGCCCACTCCCCGCACCTGAGCTCCACCTGGCTGTGCCACTGCCGTCTGTTAGTTGTTCCTGCAGAACCGAGAGTTCATCTTTGGCATGTCCCTTTCCTTTACTTGTATCTAACCACACCACGCCCTGGCTTGGCCCGTCTCCCCTGCCCCCTAGAGCTTTTGTGACTTTCCCCCAGCACAGTGGCAGGTTTTTTTTTCCAGGCTAGTCTTTTCCTTTCTGCTCTGCTCACCTCTCCATCCCCAAATCTGTTCTCAGTCGTCAACAAGAGCCAGCTTTCCTAGAGCCAAGCCCAGTCATGTCACTCCTTTCCGCTGGGTAAAACCTTCCGTGATTTCCCACTGCTCCTAAGGTAGAGACCAGAGTCCTTATCAGAGTGGCATCTTCCCGCCCACGCCAGCTCCTGCCAGCTTCATATGGCCACCGGGTTGCTCACCAGTCCTTCAGATTTCCTTCCTTCCCACAGGGGCCTGTGCACAGGGTATTCTTTTGTCTGCTGAACTCTGTTCCCTCGCTGCCTTTCTCTCCCCCATTGCTAATTCATTCCGCTCAAGTTACATTTATGTGGGGAAACCTTCCCTGTCTTCATCATCTATAGGGGCTCCTCTGTTATATGTTCCCATAGGATCACATACCTGTCTTCAGTAGATTCATCACTGAGTGTAATCTTTCATGATCTGCAGGATGAGCTGGTAAGTATCTGTCTCTCCCCTGTAACTTCCGTAAGCTCTAAAACCAGGATCATGTCTGTTTTTCACCATGTTCATATCCCTAATGCCTGGTGTGATGCTTGGCCTGTGAAAGTGTTCGCTAAATGAGGGATACACAATGAATTCAGAACTGAATAAGAATAATAAAGCCAATAGCAGGGGGTTTCTTCATCACTGACGAGGGTCACCACATTTCTGAGGCCTGTTGTGCCTCTGCTTAGGTGGCAGCCAGGAGTTTGCCTACCAGTGACCCTGCAGTGGCATAAATAAGGCAGCTCCATCTGCACCAGCCGAAGTCCCAAGAGCAGCCCTGGGACAAGTGAGTGAGTGTCTTTCTATGACAGGTACACCAGGCAGGGAACACGTTAAAACACCACCTAGCAGATGACTTTAGAGAAGAAAGAAGACAGAGAGAAATGGACTCCCACTGTGTTCTGCAGTTGTACAGGAAGCATGTCAGATGGTACCCTCTGCAGACGCATGTGACGGCCTTTCCTGATACGGCTCCCTGTCCTGATATGGCTCCAAGAAATCGCTTTGTACAGCTATTGGAAATGGCATTTCTCAGAAATGTTCCTGTGGGCCCCTTATTATCTGTTAGTGCTGGAGAATGGAGTAATAGGGAACAGGAAATTTATGAGGGATTGGTGCATGATTAAAAGCGAACCGTGGGAGATCGCAGTGGACTGGTACGCTTCTCTCCATAATGACCAATTAGTGTGGATTTGCAAATAGTGATCGCTCAGCCTGCCTATCTCTGTGGCCTGAGAAATGTTCATTGGTCTTTCTGAGGTTTATACAACCCGTTCATTTCCAGCCTCTGAGTCCCCATATCAACAGGCTACCAGGACTGGGGACATCTCAGTGCTCTGAACTCCACCCAGAACATGTAGCTTCTGTCAACAGAGTAGGAGGACGCAGAAGATTTTTATGTAGAGCCTTGTAGATGGTGGCATGTTATCACTCACTTACCACAACAGCCCTGTGGGGTGGAGAGAGTAGTTTGATTACCTCCATCTCACAGATTATTCATAAGTTGAAACACAGAGTTGAAGAGTCTTTGCCTAAGATCAGGCAGCTAATAAATGCTGAGGCTGATACTAGGCTTTTCCCTTTCCAAATGAAATGATGTGAGACATGGGACTGTGTCATTTGGTAGACACAGCTGTGGTGCAGATCTTAAGGGAAGGAGAGAGGCGTGAGCCGCGAGACGCAGCCAGTCT
>NW_007729607.1:110527-112017 GCF_000696425.1 Galeopterus variegatus | reverse complement strand
TCTCATGGAACACTCACAGCAACTCCATGGAGTAGATCCTGTTGTCATCCCCATTATGCAGATAAGGAAACTAAGGCTGAGGGAGGTTGAATAACTAACTCCAGATGATCACATAGCTGGTACATGGCAGAGCCAGGATTAAAACCTGGAACCGTCTGACTTGGTAATCTGTGTTCTGTAATTGTGTCTAGACAAGGGTCCTCCAGTGGTGGACCAGCTCTCAGTGGTGTTCCTTTTCTGGCTGTTCCTGAAGAGCAAATACATAAAGCATGAACCGTCCAGTTAAAGTCCTGCTGGTAATGTGGAGCTTCCTGCTAGGGATACAAGTGAACCATTCTAAGGGTGCTGTGAGGTTTGGGACGGCCCCGCCACTGCCATCCAAGGATCATGTTCTACACAAAGCGGTCAACATTCTAGACAGTTTGCTTTAAATCAGCAAAACATTTCATGCCAGTTTTCAGGCAAGGCCCTGAATGTCTACCAGCCTTTGATTTTGCCCCTGTTGGCCCAGAAAGTCAGCCCTGTGCCACCACGAGGGTGCGGATGATCCCAAGCTCAGAAAGGAACACGGCTGGAGCAGTGGCTGTTTGATGATTCACCTGTCTAGCTGGGAGCCCTAGTTTATCTCCTTTTCCCTTAAACCTAATGCCTGCTCGTTACCATCATCAGAAAGATTATGAAGTGGGATTCGGGACTGTGGTTACAGAAAATATTGATGGTTGACTCTAAAAATTGGCTTCCTGCTCATACTTAATTGCCTTTGTGCTGGTCTCTGTGGAGTGTGGCAGAGGCTCTCTTTAGATAACTGTAATCTCAGCCCCCTGCTGTCCTTTGGGAGGCAAACTTCTATTGTTCCTCTCACTGAGGGGATAGGCAGACTGCTGCCTACTCTTTCTGTTTCCTAGGAAGATATACTTCCTGAATGCTGGACATTTTCAGGCAGAAGCCACTGAAGAGAACATGAATCATAGTTGGAAAGAAGCCTAATACTCATAGATTTTTTTGGACAAATGGGGCCTGGAGGAGGCAGCGAGTTGTCCAGGATCTCACATATGATTCTTTCTAACATAGACTTTTTTTCCAAAATTGGGTCTGGGTTTTCCAGTTGCCAGGCCTGGGCTATTGTTCAAAGGGACCACACTTGGCAGTGGTTGAGCTTCAGGTGCTGTGACCAGATACCCCCCATGCGGTTGGAGCAGTTGCAGTAGACTGGGCCTGCAGGGGAAAGACAGAAGATCGAGGGATGGTCTCGAGGATCGAGGGATGGAAGCGTTATCTGCTCTCAGATGTTCTGCAGAGGAAGAGGAAAAGGAAAAGGTGAAGCAGGCACGTGTGGCCTTCTGAATTCCTTTGTCGCTTCACTAAAATATGTTAATACCTGAAGCAACATACAGAGTTTACTAATCTATCACAGTTGCTATCTCTAGCGCCCTTTTATTGGAGAAGATTAAATGCAGTTAAATGAAGTCTATAATGGAAGGCAGAATGCT
>NW_007729607.1:100734-110346 GCF_000696425.1 Galeopterus variegatus | reverse complement strand
TCAAAGGGACCACACTTGGCAGTGGTTGAGCTTCAGGTGCTGTGACCAGATACCCCCCATGTGGTTGGAGCAGTTCCAGTAGACTGGGCCTGCAGGGGAAAGACAGAAGATCGAGGGATGGTCTCATGGAAGCGTTATCTGCTCTCAGATGTTCTGCAGAGGAAGAGGAAAAGGAAAAGGTGAAGCAGGCACGTGTGGCCTTCTGAATTCCTTTGTCGCTTCACTAAAATATGTTAATACCTGTCACTAAAATATGTTAATACCTGAAGCAACATACAGAGTTTACTAATCTGTCACAGTTGCTATCTCTAGCACCCTTTTATTGGAGAAGATTAAATGCAGTTAAATGAAGTCTATAATGGAAGGCAGAATGCTGGGCACATAGTAGGTCCTCAGCAAATTCTTTTTTTCCTTTCCCCAGTATGGCTGCCTTTCACATATTTGAAGATGGCTGTGATTAACCTCGTAAATACTCTCTTGTCCAAGCCCACCACGTCAGTGCCTCCTACAACAGACTGCTGATCTTTCATCATTTTGGCTTGTTTTTCTAGAATAGTTGATGGATTTATGCTGTTGTTCCTTCTCTCCCTTTTGATCTCATCTTATGCAGGATGTCTGGTGGGGGTGAAGTGTTGTGCACAGGCTGGGAAACTCACCACTCTTCTATTTTCTTTGTTGCTTTCCTGGTTCCTGGATTGCCCATGTGGATTCTGAGCAGGAGGGCTGGTTCTGTAAGGCCAGTAGTGCACCTCTGCCTTTGTCGTAGGTTTTTCTGTCTCAGGTAGTGAGGGCACGAGCCAGAATGGACATGGACAGGTGTAACATGTTTGAAAACATACCTTTGTGTATTTAGAGGACTGGTCTTTGGCTGTTAAACATCGGACATGGAGAACTGTAGACAACCAACAGAAATACTAATGTGCATTAGAAAAGAATCTTTTTGTGTCAGTTGTTCAACTCACTTTTTACACAGGCAAATTTTTCTTATATAACGGGTCTCCTAGTGAATGGGCCTTGTCCCCTTTTGAGAGTCATAGAATCTTAATTAGAAATGAACTTGGCAGTCATCTGGAATAACCTTCCGCATTCTCCTATAATATTCTATTCAAATAGTCATTAATCTTCTGCTTTTGAATACTTCTAGAGATAGGAGATCATTACCTCCCAAAGGACCTTATTCCATACTTAACTCTACTAGAAATATTTTCCTTATGCTTTACTGAAATCTTCATCTTTGTGATTCTCCCCATTGGTCCTGAGCATTAATAAAGACCAGTGCAAGCACACACTCATAGACCACGTGTCTGCTAACTCATCTGCCTTCTCTACTAGACTGTGAAACCCGGAGGGCAAGGTCGACAACTTTCATCTTTGGGCCCAGCTCTGAGGACACAATCTGGCGGCCAGTAGTGGCCCCCAACAAATGCCTGGGTTCTGTGAGTTAGGGCTGCATGGAGTGGGTCAGCCAGTTGTCTGAAGATCTGGCATATCATGAGTCCTCTCTCCTCATGAATCATCACCCCATTTCGTCAACCATTTCCCAAATAACAGTGCTTGGAGCCTGGTTGACACTTAAATATGTCTTGTCACCTGTGTGTGTAATAAATGGTCTCTAGATTGTTACCTTGCTTCAGTGTGCTCCATTCTGTCTCTATCCCGTGTCTTTATCTTCTCTGTGGTTCTTCAAATTACAGCAGTGGTTCCAGATCCACGCACATCACATACCCCACCGAGAGCTATAATTGGACTGAGCTCAGAGACTGAAACTCGTTTAAAGCAGTTAAGCGCCCCCTGAGTAACCTTTTCCCATACTCAGCACTGTTTTCTTCCAGTCTTTTTTTTTTTTATGACAGTTTTACTTTTTTAAATTTTTTGGGGGGTTATGACAGTTTTACTTTTTTTAATTTTTGGGGGGGAGAAGTGTTATGAATATTCATGGAGTACATCTTCTTAGTCTTACGTGCTGTTGTCTATGACAGTTTTACTTTTTTAAATTTTTTGGGGGGAGAAGTGTTATGAATATTCATGGAGTACATCTTCTTAGTCTTACGTGCTGTTGTCTATATTAGAATTATAATTTATATTTTATATGCCCATTTGTGTTCACTCATCTTGATAAGGAAGGAAGTGTTTTCATGTACCTAATTTCTTTATGTCCTCTCAAGAATTCCATGCTTTCTTTATTTTCTTTATTTTATTAATAAGTAATTTGCTGAAAGAATTAGCAAGAATGCTGCCGATCAGAGGTGGAACTGATGCTAAAATATACTTCTTCTGGCCTTCAATGCAGTGCTCTTTTCTTACACCATAAATCTTACCTATCAAAAACTTGAGTTGAAAAACACCTTCATTGATTCAAGAGTGTGGTGGTAATGATGGGCTTTTGAATTTAAGCTGGATCAAAAAAAAAAATAAAAAGACCAAAGGTGTTTGATGGATAGTGAGAAAGTGATGGGCATCGTGAGCTGGAAATTATCATGAGGTTAGAAAATCTTTGCAGTGAGAACAGAGTCTTTGTCCAAATGTTTTCAAAGGATAAAAGGCTGGATTGGGGGAGTGAAATGCTCAAGCTTGGGAATTTTAGATAAGGTATCCTTTTTTTTTTGGCATTTTAGCCTGGGATAAGAGTGGCCGAGGTGAAAAGCAAGTGAAAATTAGGGAGTCTCCAGGCACTTCAAGGGTCAGGGTTTTAGATGATTCATTCATAGGATGATGAAATTCAAGAAAAATTGTCAAGAGCTGAAAAGAATTGTATGCGTGCAGATCAAAAGGGGCTCCTACAGCCTAGGTAAAATCGGTTATAAGTTGCCCACATCAGTGTATACCCTAGAAAAATATTTGAAGTGCAAGGATTAAAACAAAATACTTCCTGTTAGAATAATAATTCTTATTAATAAGAATTGGTTGTGTGCCAGCATAATATGCTTAACATGCATAATCTTATTTTATTCCTATGAGAAACCGTGAGGTGGCTATAATTGTTTTCACCCATTTCCAGGTGAGGAAGCTGAGGCTTAAAGAGACTCGTTCACATCACTTAGCTAATGCATTGTGGAACCAAAGTAAAGAATCTGAGTAGCCGGACTCTTGAGCAGCGCTGTCCAATAGAAATATAATGACAAGTCATCTGTGTAATTTTAAATTTTTTAGTAGTCACATTTTAAATAGCAAAAGGAAACAAGTAAATTTTAGGAATAAACTTTGTTTAATTGTACATATCTAAAATATGATCATTTCAACATGTGATTAGTACTTTAAAATTATTAATGAGATGTTTTACATTCTTTCATATTAAGTTTTTGACATCTGTTGTATATTTTCCACACCTCAGTTTGGACATACTGCATTTTTAGTGCTCAATAGCCACATATGGTTGATGGCAACAGACAAAGTATTGAGCTTGACTTCTAACACTACACTGTAATACAAGGGCAAAGGGTGGAGAGAAACATATTATCTTAGAAGAATAACAGTCCTACCTCAGCATTTTCACTGTAATAATGTGTCCAAATAAAATGTCTGCAGTTTTGGGCAAAATAGAGACCGAAGAATACCAACCAAGTTCTCTCATGTATAAAGGTAACAGAAAAAAAATGATGTGCTGTGCCAGAGCTCAGAAAATATGCACCAGTATATACTTCTTGAAGAAACTGATAGGTCATTTGCCAGTCACCCAAAAAAGTAATCAAAATTAATATTCAAGATTGAAAAGGTCTTGTTCTACAGGAGTAGGCAGTATATACTGAAAGAGGTTACATGCAGAATGGTCTGTAAATAATTGTAAGTAGGCTGCAGAGCTGAATGCAAATGCCAAAAGATTGTCTTGAAAACATAAACAAATAACCAGCTGGTCACATTAATTTTAAAACGCCCTCAGAAATGTGGGTTAGGTTTGAAAGCTGCCAGATTTCTTGAGTTTTGTGGGGTATCTCAGGAGGTATCTTTGAGCCCTACACTTTGATTAATCCTAGGAAAAAAAAATGTTTCTGCAAAGCTCAAATGTGACCACTGGTGAAGTTATAAATAGAATTAGAACCAACTTATTGGAGATGATTATTGCAAATGAAATGAAGTCTATATACAATGGGTAGGAAGCAAAGAAAATGAGAAGGAAAAAAATAATGATACTGGAACATTAGATATACATATGGGAAAAAAAATGAGCCTTGCTCCTCACTTTATAGCACATATAAGAATTAACCTGAAATGAGTCTTATACTTACATGTAAGAGCTAAAACTTTAGAACTTGTAGAAGAAAACAGAGAAAATCATAGTGCCTTTAAGTAAGGCAAAGATTTCTTAAATAGGACACAAAAACACAAACTAAAAAAGAAAATAAATAAATTGTACTTCATCTAAATCAAACATTTTTGTTCTTCCGAAGACCTTAGTAAGAAAATAAAAGGACAAGTCACAGACCAGGAGAAAATATTTACAAGGCACTTATCTGATAAAAGATTTGTACTGAGGATATACAGAGAACTCTGACAACAATAACAAGAGGACAAACAACCCAATTTAAAAACTGGCAACATATTTTAAGAGACACATCACCAAAGAAGACAAAGAGATGGCCAGTAAATCCCTGAAAAATGCTCAACATTATTAGTCATCAGGGAAATGCAAATTAAGACCATGGTTAAAGTGCCACTTCACACCCACTTCACTGGCTAAGATTAAAAAGACTGACATTACAAAGTGTGGTGAGAATGTGGGACAGTCGCAACTCTCCGTTGTTGCTGGGGGAAGTGTGAAATGGTACAACCACTTTGGAAAGTAGTTTGTCATTTCTTGAGAAGTTAAACATATTCACAAAATGCCCTAATAGTTCCACTCCTAGATCTTCATCCAAGAGTAATAAAAATATATGTGCACATAAGAACTTGTAGGTGAATATTCATAGCAGATTTATTCATACAACTTAAATGTCCATCACCTGGAGATTTGGTAAATAATTGTGGTATATACATACGATGGAATGTTACTCAGCAGTGAAAAAGAATGAATTGATGACACAGGCAACAATATGGTTGAAAAAGTATCATGCAACAGGAAAAAAGCCAGGCGTAAACGATGGCATGTTTTGTGAGTTTGGTAAATAATTGTGGTATATACATACGATGGAATGTTACTCAGCAGTGAAAAAGAATGAATTGATGACACAGGCAACAATGTGGTTGAAAAAGTATCATGCAACAGGAAAAAAGCCAGGCGTAAACGATGGCATGTTTTGTGATTCCATTTATGTGACATTCTTGAAAGCAGAAGTTAATAGAGACCAGAAGGTGGTGTGGTGAGGATTACCTAAAAAGGGGCGTACAGAGATTTTTGAGTATAATCAAATGGTTTTATAAAGCGATTGCTGTGGTGGTTACATTTATTCACGTTAATAAATTAACATTAATTAAAATGTTAAATTGAATTGTATATTTAAAAGGAGTGAATCATAAAAATAAAAAAAGGAGTGAATTGTAATGATGAGTTTTTTCTCAAAGCTGAAAAATAATGCACAAAAATATTACAGAAGTAAAACCAAACATCAGTTATTTTAATAAATGTAAAAGTTTTGAACTCTCAACTAGACAAAAACTCTGATGCTTGGTTAAATAGCAGTATCTCAACTGCGTACTTATAATACTCAAAAAATATACCAAAAATAAGATATGAAGTTTAAAAATAAAACATATAGTAAGATTGTCTCAGACATATTAAGACACTTATGCTGTGGATGTGTTAATTTCAGACTAACTCAAATACTGTATAATGAAATACATTTAATTAGATTAAATTAATGGCTTTAAATTGACAAGTTTAATGCCTGTAAGAGGATATAATAGCCAAGTTATTTTCCAAGTTGAAAGCTTCCAAATATATAAAGCAAAAACTGATAGAAATATAGATAGGTTGGGAGAGTTTCAGCCACTGAAAAGGTAAACCATATTGTTAATGACAAGTTTAAAGACATAATCAATATCAATGCATATCAAATTTCATATTCATCAAAAGGAATAAAAATGGATTTTCAAGTGTTCATGGAAAAAGAAATGCATAAATGATGGTGTACTACAGCACAAGAAAATCTCATTAAATTCCAAACTATAAAAATTATATAGGCCCCATTCTCAATCACAGTGTAGTAAAACTACATGTCAGAAACAAAATTTTAAATGGGAGGTTCAAAATACTTGGAAATTAGAGGAGGGTAAAGAATTTTCCTAAATGCTTATTTAATCCAGAAGGAAATAAAAACTAAAATTATAGCCTATTTTAAAAACAGCAAAAGAACATTTCATACTAATGTTTATGGAATGTGCCCAAAGCTGTCACCGGAGATGTTTTAATAGCTTTCAAGTCTTTTCATTATTTGAAACAAAGATGATGATCAATGAATCTCACATTCTATTTGGTAATTAAAATATGAACAGTGGTATGGCCCTAAGGAGAGCAGAAGAGAAATAGAGTTAATAGCAGAAGTCTGTGCAGTAAGAAAAATAAAAAACAGAAAACTAAAAATATTAATTTTGGAAGCTGATTCCATGTATAAGAAAATAGGAAACCTCTGGTAAATTTAATAATAAACAATGGAAAAATATTAATAAGCAAAACATTGAATAAGATGATATACAACCATATCCATAGAAAAAAATAGTAATAAAATAACACTGATAACCAACATTTACTTGGCACCTGTCGTGTATCAGTTACAGCACTAAGCATTTGCTTCAGATTATCTCATTTCTCATTCTCACAAAAGCCCTTGAAATTAGTGCCCTTAGGATCCTGGGTTGCAGATGAGGAACCTGGTCGTGTATCAGTTACAGCACTAAGCATTTGCTTCAGATTATCTCATTTCTTATTCTCACAAAAGCCCTTGAAATTAGTGCCCTTAGGATCCTGGGTTGCAGATGAGGAACCTGAGAGTAGAGACAGCTTGACTGAGACTTCTCAGCTGTGCAGTGGTGGGAACAGTCACTGAGCCCCCAGCCCGGCCTGGGCTCTGACCCTTACTCCGGCAGAACACTATGTAAAATTGCTAATCTGTGGAAGTGTTGATGTGTAATGTTGTGTTTGCCTTAAAGAGTATTTGCATTTATTGCTGCCAGTCACCTGAAACACTGTCAGTCCTGATCACTGGGAATTCTCCACTGGAAGTCTGTCACCTAACAGATAGCTTGAGTTCAGACCACACATCCATGTGGGGTACAATCTGAAGGTACTAATTTCTAGGAAAGATCCTCCACCCCCATCCCCACCACAGTCTGTCACCTAACAGATAGCTTGAGTTCGGACCACACATCCGTGTGGGGTACAATCTGAAGGTACTAATTTCTAGGAAAGATCCTCCACCCCCATCCCCACCACCAGTGTTGCCATCAAGGTAAAGACCACAGTGTTTCCTGCTCTTCCCTTCTGTGTGGTGGGGTTTATTTCTAGTGCACCTTTATGCTGAGAGTACAGGATTTGGGAGTCTAACTTAGGCAAGGGTTCTCTCTCAGACTCTTTACTGAGCCAGGCGTGGATCATACCTTGTCTCTCCTGCACCCCAGCAGCAGTGAACACAGAAGCTCTAGAGCTGCTTCCCTCTGGTCAATACTTGTTTTTAGGAATTACTTATATTCTGATTTTTCAGCTTGGACTTTTAATTTTTATAGTTTTGCTTTCATGCCAACTCAAGTTTTCTGCATGCACACACACACACAAACAACACATATACGTATACATTAATTTTTAACTTTTAAAAAAGTTTTTACTGAGAGGGTTTTCTAGTACGCCAAGTTACCTGAAATAGAAGTCTTCCCTTCCTCCTTTTCTCTGTCATGTACAGCTTGTTTTAAATCTCAAGGAAACTGTTCACTTGTCATTCTGTTACTATTTGGGTTCCCCTGCTCCAGGACATCATGACACCTTGCCCTTTATTTTTTATGACACTTGTCATTATGTACTTGTTAAATACCTTTGGTGGGTGACTATTGGTTGTTTGACTGACTCTCGCACTACAATGTGTAGTCCACATAGGTGGACCTCTCTGCACTTCACTCAGCTGCTCTACCATTAGCGTGTGCTTGGTCGCAAGTGACTCTAAGTAAATGTTTGAATAAAGAAGTCTTGGTAGGGATCCTGAGGCTTTTCTTCTACCCAGCAGGGAAGAGTCCCAGGAGCAATTACTTTTATCTGCTGTGAACATAAGAAGGAAAGAGTGATGACTTATCCCTCTTGTTCTGGGTATCTATCAACTCTTGCTCAAGAAAGAATTCCCAACCTGTAGGGAATGAGTGGATTACACAGCAAAAGGCATTACTGCGAAAACTGAGCATTTAGGAAGAGATCAGATAGGATGTGGCCATATATAAAAAATAAATTTCATATTGATTAAAGACTCAAGTTTGAAAACAGAAACATTAAAAGTAGAAGAAAAATATGAAAAATTTGGTCTAAGGGTAAGGAAGGTTTCTATATTCCCCAGAGAAATGGGGAAAAAAAAAATCTTAAAGGAAAACTCTAGTAGATTTGATTAATTGGAATGGAATAAATCAAGGAGAAAATTCTGAATAAACAACTGAAATGAAATTTAATGCCAAATGATAAATTGGGAAAATTATACTCAAAACAGATATAACATATATAAAGAGCTCTTACAGGCTAGCCAGTTAGCTCAGTTGGTTAGAGTGTGGTGTTATAACACTGAGGTCAAGGGTTTGGATCCCCAGACAGGCCAGCCACCAAAAAAAAAAAAAAAACTTCTACAAATAAATAGGAAAAACAGGTAAAGGATAAGAATGGAGGAATTGACAAAAGAAATGCAAATGGTGAGAACTAACTAGTTAAGGGTCACAGAGACTGATTATGCTTTGTAAACATGAGTGTACTGATTATCCTGATTTGATTACCACATATTGTACACATGTACTGATATTCAATTTTGCACCCCACAAGTATATATAATCAATTATCTTTCAATAAAAAAGCAAACAAAAAGGAAATGGTAAGAGATAAATATAATTATATGACATCACCAAATATTCAAAGGAATAGGAAAGTAAGATAAGATTATTATATTTAAATGGCAAAAACTTTTAAATTTATTACCCATTATTGGCAAGTATCCACTAGGACTAACTCTCATGAAAGTGTCAGTTATAAATGAACATTACAATAGCCTTTTTAATAATTTGGCAATCTCTATCAGGATTCTTAAAAAATACAGTCTGTGTGATACAGAAATTCTTTGCCCTGAGAAAATGGAGATGGAATCAAAGCTTTTCATCGTGGTGTTATTTGTTTACAGTAATAAACATTAGACACAATCTAAATCCCAACAGTGGGGAAAGAGTGGATAGATTATGGTACAGCCTCACAATGGGACATTTGAAGCTTTCAAAATCACTTTCTTTGAATAAGATTTTTATTCATTTAATAACAAAGGTGAATGTTGCTTGAGTAAATGGAAAAAGGAAAACACTTGTGATGTAATATTAAGTTTAAAAGGACACAATTTAAAAGTGTCTATACAGTGAAATAATTATTTTAAAAGGAGAAACATAATGGCAATGTTTAATATGTTACCTCTAGGTAAAGGTATTCTAGTCTTTGTTTTCCTTTTATTGAATTTT
>NW_007729607.1:98543-99680 GCF_000696425.1 Galeopterus variegatus | reverse complement strand
GGGGGGAATCTTTTCCCCCAAATCTCCCAGGAAACTTTCCTTTGAGTACATTCACCAGGATCCTGTCTCAGGCTCATGGGAAGAGTGAGGAAGTGACAATTTCTGTGTGTGTGTCTATGAGTTTTCATTCTTTTCAGTAGAGAATTGGAAGTGTAGTTTTGGGTAAATAACCAGTGGAGTCTCTCCCATTTCCTTTGCAAATTTACTGTGAGAAGCAAATGCCTATTTAGCAGGAAGTCTAATCAATATTTGCAAGTTTTTCTGTCCTCTCACTTCCTCTTTTTAATCTGTGACTTCTCACTTAGCCAGTTTGGAGTTTGGGTTAGATAACTTTGTTAGGATTTTCTGGGGACACTTATATGTACACGGGAAAGGTCCCAGCCCTCTTGAGAACCAGGTGGGCGGACTGCCAGCAGAGTTACTGTCTTCTCAGTAGCTCAGGGAAACCGGCTAAGTCGGAAAACCCTATGCTAACTCTAATTAAAAGGTAATTGAAATCTCCCCTGGTTTAGAGGAAGCAACTCAGTCTGTACTTTGGTACAAATTAAACAGTAGACAAGAATTTGCCAAATGCACACTATTCCAGGAGAATTCAGATCTAGAAAGCTAATGTCTTCTCCAGAAATTTAATGAAAACTAATGAAATTGGGAAAAGCACAATGCCTGTCGTTTACCAGCTGCATAGTCAGGGATGACTTCCCAGAAGTGGGTCTTTGAGATGGACCTTGGGGCTAATATGATTTTTCAGATTTGGCGTCGGAAGGGAAGACGTTCCCCATACTAGGTACATCATTATGAAGAACAGGGAATGTCCAAGAAAGATGTGGGGAGAAGACTAAGAGCATTTTATCTTACTCTATGAATTAATGACAGGCTTTCGTTGCCCAGAGAAGAGAATACCTTTTTCCAAGCAAAACTCCTTTGCCTGCTTATTATCTGCTGAGCTTAGCTATAAAAGTTAATACCCTTTTCATTGTACTTGTTCTGTCAGAAGAGAAAGAAATACACTTCTTTTATCTGCCTGACACTTCTATTTTTCACTTAGGAAGGGTGCACCTTTTTGATAGTTGAGAAAACTAATAAACCAGATCACTGAAACTATCTAGACCCTGGACTGCACAGGATGCCCACAGGAAA
>NW_007729607.1:86910-97664 GCF_000696425.1 Galeopterus variegatus | reverse complement strand
ACATAAGCCCAAGACCCTGACCTTAAAGTTCTCAGGTCTAGTGACCTAGTGACAGTATGGGCCCTGGAGGCAGAAGTCTTGGTGGATGAGTAGAAAATCAAGAAAGAATAAAATTGGTTCATCTTCTCCAGACTAAGCATTTTACCATGTGGCAGCTCCCAAAGAATGTCACAGAGATGTCTTGGCTAAAAGCTGCCTCCGTACACAGCCTTCATCCTCCGCGGAAGAGGCAGGTTGATGTTAAGTGCTGACTTGACAGTGTTTGGGCATGTGGCAGGGAGGCAGATCTGGGATGTAGTACAGAGGGATCAAGTCTGACTCCTAGAATTTTGGAGCACACTGGTGGTTGCATGGTGGTAGAAAAATTGGGGAAATTGAAGAAGGAGTAGGCTTTATCAGGAAGAGCAAGAATTCTGTGTCATCCAGACCTCACTTAGAGATGGTAGGAGGGTAGTATATGTGACTGGCGCTGTCCAAAACGGAAAAGTGCTCATACTTCGTGTGTGTGTGTGTGTTTTTTTTTTTTTTTCTCTAAATAATTGCATAGTGCAGCATCAGCAGGGGCACACTCTTTAGGCATCCTGCAAAAAGCTGTGCCTTTTCAAGGGTACAGCCATGTATATCCTGGAGCTGTGATGGAATCCACCCTCCCCTTCTTTTTGTGTAGGGAAAGCATGATAATGCTCTTGACCTAGTGAAGTTAATGTTTGGGGCTCAGGTGCTGGGGAGTCTGAACTTAGGGCAATGCTAAGTGACATCAGCTGTTGAGCACCTGGAGCTTGGGGACCTTGGTTCAGTGTGAAGTTGAGTTCAGGAAGAAGCTTACCTGTTGGGTGTAGAAGGTTCCTAGGTCTAGTGGAAAGTGTAGTATCTCTTGCTAGTGAAGGGTGAGTTCATTGTCTCCAGGGAAGGAAGACCTCCCTGAATCAGCCCTGGACAATCTTGCTTTTCTAAACTTTATATTCTTTCATGTGTAAGTCTCATTTAATTCTCATCTTATTTGTTGGGATTATGGAGTTACCGCTTTTCTTCCTGTAAGTAAGGATGCTCAGGACTTTAAACCCTTACCTTCTTCCTCCTTCAAGGTAGTTCCTTACCTCTGGATAATGCAGTATTTTCCAGTAGGTCAAAACAGAGGCAAAAATTGTACTCTTATACGAGGATCAAATCAAGACTGCTTATTTATCCACATACATTTTTCTGAGTTTTCACTGGTACTTTCGAGCAAGCTGCCTCAGCCTTAGCACTATGGATGTTTGGGGCCAGAAGAGTTTTTGTTGTGAGGTCTGTCCTGTCTGGGGATGTTGTGCAGCCTCCGTGGCCTCTACCCACTAGATTCCAGTGGCACTCTCCTCCCCGAGTTGTGACAGCCAAAAATGTCTCCAAGCATTGTCCCCTGGGGGCAAAATCACCCCTGCATTAGAATCTGACAACATTAGGGGTGACTCTGCTGTCCAGGCCTGTGCTGACTGTGATGCTTTTGAAGGTGATGAAATGGAAAAGCCACTAAAGTCAGAGACGAGTCAAATGGATTTATGTCTTTTTATTCCCAACCACATGAAACGCAATATGTTGCCTGTACTGGATACATCACCTGTGGACCCCATGGTGACAACCATTTGTAACTCTCTTACCTCATTTGGGACACTGAGGGGCCAGACTTTCTTTGTTCTTTAATTGAAGCATGGCAAATCAGCCAGAATTATTTCTAAATTTTGAATTGGAAACTTGGAGACCATGGTGACAACCATTTGTAACTCTCTTACCTCATTTGGGACACTGAGGGGCCAGACTTTCTTTGTTCTCTAATTGAAGCATGGCAAATCAGCCAGAATTATTTCTAAATTTTGAATTGGAAACTTGGAGACATTTCAAGTTTCCATTCCACGTTGCACCATGTCACCAACTTGATTTTAGGAAAAGGTGAAAATAGGCAATTAACATGTGCGTGTTATTGCTTAAGAACAATAGACAATACTTCACGGACTATCAGTCCGTTGTTTCCTATGATGAAGTCAAAACATTAAGTGGTGGTGGTGGTGTCAGAAGATCCTAGGACTCATAACAGTGATTTCCCTGAAAGTCAGAGGGGTGAGTTTCAACTCTAACACTTAGTAGCTGTGCAATTTTGGACAATGATGTTTTTAAGTCTTAGTTTCCTGCATGTAAAATGGAGATATGAAATCCTTACTTGCTTAATTCACAGAATTATTTCAAGAATCAAATGAAATGATACATAGGAAATTGCATTGTAGGCAAGGAAATGCTGCATATACGTTACTATTACTATTATTATCAGCAGCATTACCTGTTATTTTTGAAAGATAGACATCTTCACAAACTGACCTATTAAATATCCTTTGTATGCTCAACTCCCTTGGCTAAAAACTCATCTAACTAGGATATTTTCATTGGATTTAACCACCCAGCTAGGCTGATTTCAAGAACTGCAGTGGGCTTTAAATCTGCTCACTACTAGCTAAATAATATGTTCGAAGAGAAAATAGCAAGGGATGATCAACGTCTTATTGATAGGCATAATAGCTCCCCTTTCTCATCCCCTGTTATTACTAATACAATGTTATTACTTAACGTACATTGTGTCCCAGAGCGCGTGTGTTGCCTTTACATTATATACACAATACATAAGCCCTACCTTCCAAAACCAGCCATTACAAAGAAGCGAGAGAAAATCATAACTGGTGACAGATGTGGTAAGGGACTAGCATTTTGAGCTTGCTCACTGTGATCAGACCTTTATTCCACTTGTCACGTAACGAAATATCCCTTCCTTCTAGATTATGAATTAACCAGCAGCTCATGAGGGCCTATTCTGTCAGGATCTCTGCTGTGTACTTCCATGTACACCATCCCGTTTGCAGTCTCACAGAACAAGGAGGTGGCTTTGTCCCTTTTACAGATGCAGAACCTGAGATTCAGACGAGGGAGCAGGCCTTACCCTAACATGTGTTTTCAGACTCTGAATACAGTGCTTATTTCATTATTTCATGTTGCTTCCAGATCAAAGATGCTTAAATATTCCCAGGGAATTTAAACAATATATAGGAATGCGGTGATGTCCATTTAAACAATAAAAAGAACTAAAGTTAGGGAGCAATGCCATTAATTTGGATCTTGTTTTAATGGTAGAAGTTAGAATGGATTGGTTTATTTCCCCAACTGTTGTGTACCTCAGGCTTGATTGCACAGAAGTGTCACTTGGTAGGTGTTAGTGACACAAGACGACACCCCCAAAACAATGTTAGGGTCTCCTCTTGTTTACATTTTAGCTTCACTGTGATCTTTATCAAATCAAAACAAGCAACAATGCTGGGCCCCACCACTAGATATTCTAGTTTTTCTGAGGCCAGACCAACACTGGGCCCATATAATTCCAATGTGCAGCCAGCACTGGACTGTAGCTGCAGCTGGTCTTTATCAGCGTCCTGGAGGAGGACACCCAGAGCTCAGCTGGCTCTCCTGTGGCCCTCAGTAGCATTGTGCAGACGTTAACCCTTGGTTTTATGAGGCTGAGTATCAGAGGCTGAGATTTTCCCTGGTGCAGTCTTTAAGTGGTAAAGAACAGAAGTTAAGAATCCTTTGTAACAATCTTTTTAGATCTGGACGTATGTTTCCAAGCTTTGCCTTCTGCTTTTTATTTTGGTGTTGACAGTTTTCTTAGTAGAATGTTACTGGCCACTTTCAATTCTATAGAGATTGGAGAAACATTTGTACTGAGAAGCATGTGACTGTTTGCAGTTGTACTGAATATAACTGTGTTGCAGTGCACGTTTGTGCTAAAAGTATAAGCTCAATATTGTAGTCACCTTCATCTTTTCTGATTTTTCTTCCCATTTCCAGGCCAAAAATTATAATAATTTGCATATAGCTTTCACTGCCTGATAATCATTTGAATATTTTATCTGAATCAGTTTCCAAAATGATTATGATTTTTGGAATGAGGCAAATCTGATTTTCAATCCCAGCTTCTATAATTCCTTAAAATTGTGTGATTTCCTTGATGTCTGCTTCATAGGGTTATTGTATGAATTAAAAGATAATATTTGTAAATTGCTTTAGTATAGTGTCTGTTACATAGTAAGTATGCAACAAATATGATATTATTGTTATCATAAATATATTAATATTCTCTCCCTTTTAACTGATCTCCTAAGAAACAGGAACATTTTGTATTTGCTGCTGTTTTCTTAGCATATAGTACAGAATTGGCACACACAATAAATGTTTAGATAAGTGAGTTACTTTTGGAATTAGGTGATTTTGGGGGGAAGGGGGATTTAGAGCATTAGGAATTCCTTTGATCAGTAGCCAAATCCCCAAGTGGAAGTAAAGGCATAATGGAATTATCTTGTACTATGTGCCATCATCTATAGTACTTTCTAGGGGTGAAATTCTTTCTCTTCTGCATTCTCATGTATGAAATATTCTAAAGCTAGACAAGTTAGACAGGTATCCTCAACATTTGGTTTCCTTGACAACCATCATATTAATAGTAAAGACCAGGGTTGGGGGGGGGTGTCAATATAAGCGCAGTCAAAGTCTTGTGAAGCAAGGCTTCAAGGTCAAGGTTAAAATATTTGAAATTACAATAAGACCTTTGCTTCATGTTTGTTAGATGTGTTACAAGAGCTGAGTGAAGGCGTCATCTTTTCAGCGGTGACCAGTGAAGAGGGTCATCTTGGCTGTTAGCCAGAAGAAATTCCAATTGTCATTGACAGGGTTTTTCTTTGTTTCTTTTTACTACACAAGAAAGTTTTGCCTTCCATGTTTTGTGAAAGAAAGCAGTTTTTAAACCAACCAGAAATTAATTAAGTGTCACTTCTGGTTCATCCTCCTTACCCTTGTCTACCTGCTTGGGAGTTGCCCTCCCTTGCATTAAGAGTTAAGTTCACCTGCAAGGTGAATTTCTGAAACTGGGAACAAGTGAGGGCTTCACCTACAAAGTGCTACCAAGAACCCTCTGAAAATGAAAAGCAAAGTGCCTCATTAATGCAGATCAGCATGGTGCCTTGTTAATTGCAGCCTGTGGGGCTGCCCTTTAGATGGTTCTCTGTGAAGGAGGTGGTGAGACTGGAAAAGAAGGAAAGGGGGTGAAAGTGCTCTCCAAATCTCCAGATGAGCTTGAGAACAGAGAGATGTTTTCTGATTAAATTGCCTTCTGATTAAATTCAGGAGGGCAAGAAGAACTGCTAGACTCAGCAGATGGTAATACCTGGAGTCAGGTTTATGATGTATTTGGGTGCTTTTGTGCATTTCTCTGTTTTGTGACAATTTGGGTTGGTACGATCCTGTAGAGTAATGTTTCTCAGCCTCTTTTTAAAAATTATCACCCTCCCCCTCACCATGAACCTTCCCAAAAATGCTTTTTCCTAATTAACCTCCTGCCATGAAATTTTGATACCAAACCATTGGAATATCTAAGATTTTTTTTGCCCCCACAAGAATCAGTTTTTGCCCCTGTTAAGAATGCATGCAATAGGATAAATTTATAGTAACGCAGAAACAAGTAAAAGTCACAATTTTTTTTCCTTGCACTTAATAGCAGAATTATTATCTTCATTCTCAGCACTTTGAGCAGGAGCTGAATATAATTTTAAGTATATATACACACACTCACAGTGGTGGTCCCTGACTTACGGTGGTTCGACTTAATGATAATTTGATGTAAGGTTTTTCAACTTCATGATGGTAGGAAAGCCAAAGCATTCAGTAGAAACCGTGCTTTGAGTTCTTATACAACCATTCTGTTTTTCACTTTCAGTATGGTATTCAAAAAATTCCATGAGATGTTCAACACTTTATTCTAAAATAGGCATTGCGTTAGATTTTTTGCCCAGCTATAGGATAGTGTAAGCATTCTGGGCATGTCTTAAGTAAGCTAGGTTTAACTTGGGATATTTTCAACTTACAGTGAGTTTATTGGGACATAATCCTGTTGTAAGTTGAGGAGCATCTGTATGTGAGGAGTCTTCAAAAAGTTCATGGAGGGCCGAGCCTGTGGCACACTCGGGAGAGTGCGGTGCTGGGAGAGCAGCAGCGCTCCTGCTGCGGGTTCGGATCCTATATAGGGATGACCGGTGTGCTCACAGCGCTCACTTGCTGAGCGCAGTGCGGCTGGTCTCTAAAAGGACCAAAAAAAAAAAAAAAAAAAAGTTCATGGAAAGATTCCTATTGTCTTTTAATTCTATTTTTCCATGAACTTTTTGAAGTACCCTAGTATATGCATAAACACACACACATATATAACATGTACATATGTATGTTAGAGTTAGGGGGACCCAGCTTAACCAGCTTATCTTCTCCCTAGGCCACATTCTTGCCCTGAGGCCACCAGTGATGTCTGTAACACAGGCATATACACACCAATGAAGACTGCAGATAAGACAGGGCATGGCATACACTAATAAAACTCTGTGCCATCTAACTTAGAACTGGAACAGTATCACCTCCAACCAAGCTACCTGGAAGTCTTCACCATCCCATCCCATCCCCCAACCCTTCCCCTGCCCCCATCAAGATAAACCACTTTCCTGGATGCTGTGATAATGCTTTTTGAAATTGTTATGCCTCCCCAGACTGTGCTGCTGTTCTCTCAAAGTGGTCATCTGACACACAGCCTTACACTTAGAAGTCTCAGAATTATTTGTTGAACCAATGAATGAACAATGAATGAATGAAGCCTGTTCCCCAGTATATCCCCATCGGAAGGAATGATTCTCAGTAAGGATTGCTTTTTAAATGCATTGTTTTACTTTTTCAAAACTATTCACTGAGTGCCTTCTGTGTGTCACGCACTGTGCTAAGTATACATACATAAATACATACTGTGCACTGTAATAAGAAGAATTGCATCTTCTAAAAATATTAAGTCCAGGCCACGCAGGAGCTAATGCAATTTTCTCCTCAGTGCGTTGAAAAATCTATTAGTTAAGAAGGCAGCTATATTTCAGGAAATTAAACCACTGTAACAGTCCAGTTCACAAATCAGAACTCGCAGTGCGATGAAATGCTCTATTTCATAACATAACTTACTGAGGGATGTTCAGGCAGTAAGTAAATGCTCTATTGACCAATCCCCTCAGGTTTTGCAAAACTAAATAGAGGGTGCTTCTTGCTGGGTGATGAGAGAGGAAGGGGTTTTGGGGCATTGATGTGAAGAGGGATGCGTTTGTAGATGTGTGATCAGATTCCCTTTGATTGGCTGTGCCTTTAACATTCTAGAATTACTTATGTTTGTGGAAAATGGTTTCTCAGTAGATTTCCGAATAATGAGCATTTTAGGTGGAAGCCGGCTAATCTTATTTTGGACTAGGGTTGTATGCTCTGAATAAATGTTCACTGATGCTTAGCGGAGATTGGGGTTACCAGTAAAGACGAGCTCCAAGGCTCTTGCAAGGTTTCCTTCCAAGTTGCTAACACAGGAAGGTGTGAAGTGTGTAACTCAGCTCTCCTATTGATACTGGTTACTAAGAATTTCATTGTCGCTGACCTATGGCTGCTTTTATTGAAACAGAATTTCTAAGTTTAAAAAACAAGTTCACCCAGGATACCTTTTTGGCTTCATAGTTATGAAGTACCTACAAGGTATATAGTATCCGAAGAACTCCTGATCTTACATCAACACTTTCTTTTGTTAATCTTTGAGAGAGGTTTTCTTTCCAACCTTTTTGGCTTCATAGTTATGAAGTACCTACAAGGTATATAGTATCCCAAGAACTCCTGATCTTACATCAACACTTTCTTTTGTTAATCTTTGAGAGAGGTTTTCTTTCCCTCTACATCCAACAAAGTGTCAATTTCACATGGGACATTTAAGCTTAGTACTGTCTTATGACTTGTTTCTCTCAAGCTGGTTGTTGATCCTGTGTAAATGAGTCAGCAAAGAAGAACGTGAGAAACACTGTTTTCTGTGCCTCCTAGCTTCGCGTTTCTTAGAGTATAATCTGAGGACACCTGCTTTAGAATCATTTGGGGTGTTAGTTAAAAATGCAGATTTCTGGGCCCTACCCCAGACCCTCATAAATCATCAACTCTGGGTATGACCCTGGAAATCTGCATTTTCAGTAGGCTTCCAACAAGGTTCTGATGCCTCTCAGCTGCCTTTTGTTCATCTGGAGTATATTCACTGGATTACCTGGGTATAGTCAACGGGGTATATTCCAAAAATACAGAGGAGATCATTTCTCTTTGCTAATGAAAACCCTTCTGTTTTTCCCACCATCTCTAGGATATTATCCAGTGCTTGTTAGCATGGCATGTAGTATTCTCCATCACTTGGCTCTTTCCTACCTTTCAGTATCCTTCTCCGTCATTTCCAACTCCATACTTTACCATTAAGTGTATCAGAGTGTAGTTATTTTATACACACACTGTTGTTTGTTTATATCTCTGTGCCTTCACTGATGCTAATACTTCTCCTATCTTGCTATTCTCCCAATATTTGAAAAACTCAATATTCAACTCACTTTTCAAGACTAAGTTTAAGGCTCGTCTCTTCTAGACATTGCTATCTGATTGCTTTCTCTCCTTTCTTACCATTCCCCTTTAATTGTCTTTCTGCTAGACTGCTGCTATACATATCTTTGGAATTTTTCACAGTCCAGTTCATACCATTCATAATTACAGATATGGAAGCTAATTTCCAAGATGGCACCCAGTAGTCCCCCACTGCTTATATTCACAACTTTGTCTAGTCCCCACCCACCTGGCATAGGCTGACCTTGCATAACCAGTAAGACATTGGAAAAATGACACCGTGTTACTTCTGAGACCAAGTTATAATAGGCATCCATCTTCCACCTTGCTCTGTCTTGGACCACTCACTCTGGGAGAAGCTAGTTACCATGTTGTAAAGACACTCATGCAGCCATCTGGGGTGGTCCACGTGACAAGCAACTGAGGCTTCCTGTCAACAGCTAGCATCAACTGCCATGCATGTGCAAGGGAGCCTCTTAGAAATAGATCTTACAGCCCAAAGCAAGTGTGCAGGTGACTGCAGACTCGACTGACTTCTGACTGCAACCTCATGAGGAATCCTGAGCGAGAACCACCCAACTGTTATGCTTCCAAATTCCTGAAACACAGAAACCCTGTAAGATAATAAATAACTGTTGCTGTTTTAAGCTGCTACATTTTTTTTTCCTTTTTGTCTTTTTTACTGACTGGTAAACTGGTCTCCACATGGGATCCGAACCCTCGGCGGGAGCGCCGCTGCGCTCCCAAGTGGCGCAATCTCCAGTGCGCCACCGGGCCGGCCCTAAGCTGCTACATTTTGAGGTAACTTGTGCAGTATTGGATAGATCATAGACCTCTTGAGAGCATCAGTGTGTTTCATTCATCATGGACCCTGGCCCTTCCTCAGTACTTGGCCCATGTTAAGTCCCAAAAATGCTCGTTTAAATGATCTCAGCTGAACTGAACTGGAGTTTCTTTTGCTGGCAAGGGTAAATACTCACAAATGCAGTGTCCTTATCGAATAGATATGAATCTTGTCTTTCCTGTTGCTCTGAATATCATTAGGAATAATATTAACATTTAACAGTAGCCAATACTTATATATAGCATCAGAATTCTCACAATCCTTTGGAGTATGTGCTGTAAGTATCCCCATCGTACAGATGAAAAAACGGAGGTACATAGAGTTTTAAGTACTTGCCCAAAGTGATCCAGCTAGTGAATGATGGTACCAGGATGAAAACTCAGGCAGTGAGACTCCAGTGCATGTATTGCTGACCATTTTGCAAGCTAATGGTGAGCCCTGACTCTGTGGCAAGCCTTGTGCCAGCCCCTGTGGTTCTCCTACCTTATTTAATGTTTTTTCAAACCTCATGTGATATATATTAATTTATTTTCTTATGTTTTATGAGGCTTAGAGAGTGAACTGGCCAGTCTGGCGGTGGTGGAATTGGAATGTGAAATTGGCCAGCCAGACTCCCAAGCTTGTGCTCTTTCCTTGATCCGCCTCCAAGGCATCTCCCAGAGTCCCTGCGGCACCTGAGCTCCTTGCCCTCCATTCCTCAACAATTATGGTCTGAACATACAGGTTGGTTGCCAGGACAACCGCTCAGAAACAACATGAAAGGCAAATGACTTTTCAAACATTCTGAAACTAGGATGACTTCTTTTTATAATTTTAAAATTTGTAATCCACAGAAAAATGTTGACATGGGTAAGAAATCTATTTTGAGCAATAAATATTTCCAGTATGATGGAGGAAAGCTTACAGTCTATAAATGTAGGAATTCCCTAGGAAGGAAGTAGGATATGCTACTATTATCCCTGTTTTACAGATGAGAAAATTAAGGCCCAGAGAAATGTTGAAGCCAGGAATGCCTTTGTACCTAGTTGCCCTGAAAAACTGCTTCTTGGTGAATGAAGATTTGTCTGGATGGAGGCAGGGGCTCATTGCAGTAACCCAAAAGAGGGAAGAGCACATCCGAATCGGCCAGGGGCACTGGGAAAGGATAAGAGAGAAACACATCATTTCAGACTAGAATATCTAGGGCTGGGGAACTGAAAGTTTGAGTAAGCAAAAGGACTCATCCCGCAAACATTGGGTACTGGGATAATAATACCCAACCCTTAGACGTGTTAGGAGGAGTTTAAATATGACAGCATGCATAAAGCGCTCACCATGCTGCCATCAGACACCCAGTAAATGCTAGGTAGTGTTTTCTGTTATCGTTACTGAGGCTTCCTAATGCCTCCTGAAAATCAGCATCTTCCAGAAAAAA
>NW_007729607.1:86055-86799 GCF_000696425.1 Galeopterus variegatus | reverse complement strand
AAAAAAGGGGCATCTTGTCCTGACAAAACTAGCCTCTTTGCCTGTCCTTCCCGTGTCTATCAAAGGTCGGCAACTTGGCATCACCATTGAGACATCACTTTCCTTCATCCCACATGTTTTTAGCAGTCACCTTGGTGGATGTGACCACTGTCCTGCACTCTGCCTCATGCTCATGTCACTACTGTGGTCAGGTTTTCTGTGGACCACACAGAGTCAGATGTGCCCTAGCACTTGTAGTGCTTCATAGACACTCCCCATAGGTTCCACTGAGTTTCTGGCAGCTTTGGGAAGGTGAATTTCCCCTTGAGAATATCCCCCACCGCCCACTTTACTTAAAACCCTTAAAACCTGGGATTGCTTATGCTCCTTTGTGTAAGTGCATTAGGTGGTAATCTTGGGCATGATTGCATTTTTTCTAATTAAAGCTTAGACCATGCTGCTTAGAATTATTAACAGCCACTGCAAGGATAATAGTCTGTCCATTTAAATAAACCTAACTTTCATTTTTATTATCATTTTAATTGCATGAACCCGTTGGCGTGTTTATAATGATGAAGAGCATGGTAGGATATTGCTCTGCAGGTGTTGCCATCTCTATAGGACACTCTTGGGTAAACCTGTGTGGTGCCCTCCAGGTTCCCTCAGCCTTCCTCTGAGGATGCTCTTCTCTCCACTGACCCCATGACTTGACATCACTGGTTGGATTGAAGTTTGTTACAGGGTGGGGGTGAGATCCTCACCAGT
>NW_007729607.1:82510-84536 GCF_000696425.1 Galeopterus variegatus | reverse complement strand
AGACTAGGAGGAAGAGCGGGACGTGGATGGAGGTGGGGAAGATCATGTTATTTGCCACGCTGCTTCTAAGAGGGTGCTCCATTTATAATAAATGTATATGCTTCTTACTACGAGTTCTTTTCCCCTGAAGATTCCTGAGTTTTCTGCCCTTTCCTGGGGCTTCCTTTATGAATACAAACTCATCCAAATGCTTCTTTACCTCTAATTGAACACTCGGATTTAATTGATTATGTATTAAGTTGGGGACTAGGAGCGACACTCAGGCCCGGGATCATGTGGAGATTAATTTATTCCTGTAGTCTTACTGTTTTGTGATGCAGCCGAGTGCCTCACATATGTGTTAAAAATAAAGCTGAGAGTCAGGGCAATCTAATTAGATGGCTTAACCCAACACTCTGGTGCTTAGTCTTCACCAAGCTCTCCTGCTTTGATGGTAACCAAAATAGATGAGTAAGTTAATCAGAGGTCTGATTAAATAGCACAGCTCTGCAGCATGGACTGATGATTGCCAAGCTTCACTTCAGGCAGACTGTCGGGGGAGAGAGAAACTGAGCTGAGTTCCAAAGGCCAGGGCTTTCATGAGGAAGAGTTTTATAAAGTACACTGGAAGGTTCTCAGACAGGAAGCTAACTCCAAAAGAAAGATAGCGTGGAAAAGCAGACAAATCTTCCCCTGGCAGATTCCAGCTACAGCTGTGTGTCTTGCTTGCTGTGGGAATGTAGATAAACACTCAACTTCCTGGGTTGCCTGCCTGCCTGCCGTCCGTCCGTCCGTCCATCCATCCATCCATCCATCCAACCACTCATTCATCCTTCCATTCATTCCAGATATGTATTTTGCACTTATTATGTGTAAGGTATCATGCTTGAATCTTGCTATCGATTCTATCTTGTATTAACAGCATGACTGTGCTGGTTATGTTAGGTTTATCCCTCCAGATCCTCTCACCCTTCCCTACTGATGGAGTTTGGATGCGTTGTCCCCCCCAAAACTCATGTGGAAATTTGATCTCCAATGTGGCAGTGTTGGAAACTGANGACTTGACATCACTGGTTGGATTGAAGTTTGTTACAGGGTGGGGGTGAGATCCTCACCAGTATAGATTGCACCAAGAGACTGCCCAAGAAGGTTGCATGGGTGACCACTCCCAACTGCTGTCCAATTTGGAGATCCACTAGAGGAGCTTTGCATTTTCCAGTACATTCCATCTTGTTATTTTGTTAATCTTTTATGTAGAAACATAGGAAAAGGTGATGAGTGACTTCTTTCCCCTGACAAAACCATTTCCATTCCTGACTTCCCCTTCATTGTCAAAATACTATCATTCCCTTTTTTTTATCAAGCTCAAAAACCTGAATCATCTGAGCTGCAGTAATGCAGACAGATGTTCACTGGGAGAGGAGAAGTGGGCTTCGCAGAGGCCTATTGTGTGCCTGGCGCCAGGCCAGAGGCTTTGCAATCCTCCCAGCAGTGTTGTGAATATTATAAGCCCACGTTTTGCAGATGAGAAAACTAAGGTTTGTGGAGGTTCCATGATTTGCCTGAGGTCACACAGCTTATTAGAAGTGAACCTAGATCTAATGCCCAGGCTCTGTGGCTCAACAAAGCATTCCTCTTTTGTCACACTGTTCTGATCCTGGACTTCAGCTCTTGTGGACAATTCTGCTCCTAGTTGAGGAAAATGTCGAAGATGGGATGTGAACTCAGGCCTGGCTGACCCCACAGTCCTGCTCATTCATCAGACTAACTTTGAGTCATAACTATGTTGTTACCACAGTTTAAAATATATATATATATAGTCCCTGCCTCGAGGAGTTTCAGTCAAGTGCATGAGAGAGACATAGAAAATTAAGCACAGCATGAGAACATGCTGTGCTGGAAGGCAGGGAAACAGCTTGCAGTGGGAGCCCTACCCAGCCTGGGGCAGGGGAAGGTGGTGACTGGAAGGTTGTGACTTCTAAGTTGAGACTAGGAGGAAGAGCGGGACGTGGATGGAGGTGGGGAAGATCATGTTATTTGCCACGCT
>NW_007729607.1:78527-80861 GCF_000696425.1 Galeopterus variegatus | reverse complement strand
GCTTCCATGGGGGTTGGCCAGAGGGGCGCCCTGCCAGGACATCCATGGTCAGGAGGAGAGCAGGGTTGGCCAGAGGGGCGCCCTGCCAGGACATCCATGGTCAGGAGGAGAGCAAGGTTGAGAGATTGTTCCCTGTTTCCATCCTGTGGGTTGCCACAGATGGGCTGTGTCCCTCTGCTGAAGGTTGCTGCTCCTGCCAGGTAGCCTTACTCATACAGTGAACCCTTTTTGGATTCCAGCAGCGCTGGCCTTGGCCCTTCCAGTCATGAGATGGTAACAGCACCCAACTCTTGCTGTCCTGGAGTACCACACAGCTTTTTTTACTGCTCCTAATTCTGCATACACTTCAGAAAAGAGTCCTTTTGTGATTAAGTTTTCCTTGCATTACCCAGGTTGAGTGTGCTGTCTGTTTCCACCCACATCCTGCCTGATATGATGTAGTAACTGCTTTTATAAATGGCAGAAGCTTGAGCAAACATGTCCAAGATGACGTGACCATTAGGTGATGTCACTGGAGTCTGGTTCCAGGTGTGTCTGACTCCAGAACCCACAGGTTTATGCTCTACTACATCCCAGGGATAGGGACCCTCATCTTCAATATGAAGCAAAGAGGCATCAACATCTAAATACCTGGCATGAGGCAAGGGAATCAGGGAGAAGGGTGGGAGCTTATGTTTGCTGAGTGTGTTTTGTGAGGACTCAGGCACTTGAGTCCTTTAATCTCCTTTCATTTTCACATCGACTGTGTGGTGTAGTCATCACTTTCATTTTATAGGTAAAGAAAGTGGGCCTTAGAGAGATCAGACACCTTGTAAGGGGCTGGAGTCCAGATTTGAACTCCTGTCTCTTTTTCCCCCATCACACTGCCCAAGTACAAGGTGACAGGGACTACAGATGTAGAGTCGGGGGTTCTTTTCCTTGACACTGACACATGGTGAACAGTTCAGTCCATCAGTGTGTTTTCTTTTCTCTGGTCAAAATTGTACTCATTTAAGCAAAGGACCACTACAAAATGGAGAATACAGAGTATCTAAAATGGTAAAATGCAAGAAGCACAGTGTGGAGTGGGCCTGAGGGATGGAATGGGTCATGAGGGTTATCACAGGGGGTCCTTCCTCTAGCCTTTCCTCCATCAGCGTCCTGCGCTCCTGTTTTCCCACCACCTCCAGATCATGATGCATTTAAAAAGAGTGTATGCTTAGTTTTTCTTTACAGCAGTAATGGTTGATTTTTAAAAAGTTGGAAAGTATAGGTCAGGTATATATATTTGTGTATATACACACACACACACAGAGAAAGATCCTCCCAACATTCCAAAATGATCACTGTTAGTAATTTGACGTCTTGCTTTTATTTCTTCTTTCTCTGCATAAATTCGAGTGGATGTGTTCTTGTGTTGTTTGATTACCCATAGTGGTTTTTAAGAAGTGTCCTCAAAATGGAGTTGTAAATACAAAGGAGGTGAATATTTTTTTGAATCCTGATAAGGTGGCTGTGTTTCCCATTAAAGGTTTCTAATACAAGTGTTAGCCTCTTGAAACTAAGAAGTGTGTTTTGGCTCCCATGGAAACTACCCATGACAGTGAGGACGGAGCCTTTGTCCATAATGACCTTTAAATGACCCTGCACATATGAAAGCTTTTATCATGCTGGCGTTTTATATTATTTTTAGCTTTGCCTTTGGATACCTAGTGGTACCGAGGTTTGTGCCTTGCCGTGGACTCCACTCGCCTGTGGGACATTGATTGTTCTATTTTATCATGTGGGGGTTACTCCCAGGTTGTTCATTTCTGCCCTTCTCTGCATAAGTCCTCTGTTGCTATCAGGTGAAGAGTGTTGCATAGATTATGACCAGGTCCTCCTTGTGCCTTTATCTGAGAACACAGAGAAGGCAGCAATACTGTAATCTATTCAGTTACACCTTTAAAAAAATAGATGAGCATTAGCTTTAACAATACCATTAAGTAGTAATCCTAATGACACGAAAATGGAATATGATTTAAAGAAATATACCTACCTAGGAACAATTAGGTACTAGTTACAAAAGGTCTACATAGTATGATTCAACTTTTATACCTGTATGTTTACTTTTTGTATACCCTTATTTTCTCCAGTGGACCTATATAATTTTTATAATAAAAACTTTATTTAAAAAAGTCTGAGCATAGGGTTTGTGTGTAGTAATTATTTTATAACTATTATTTTTTCTCTTCCTTGATTCAGATGTTTTCTTCTCTAAAACTTCACATGCCGGGCTGGCCCGGTGGCGCACAGCTACAGTGCGCCGCTTGGGAGCGCAGCGGCGCTCCCGCCGAGGGTTCGGATCCCACATAC
>NW_007729607.1:75647-76950 GCF_000696425.1 Galeopterus variegatus | reverse complement strand
GTTAGAGTAAAACTGGAATTTGTTTGCATTTCTTTTGTAAATGAACAGGTAAGATCTATCTTCATAGAAAGAACCCAATTTAGGATGCTTTGTAACACATGAATATCAAGTGCGCCTGTTTTGTATGCAGATAATTGAGCGCTGACATCCCTATGTCGAGACACGTGTTTATTGGTTTTCTTTTTATCAAATGATACTTTGATTGTCGAGAAAGCCTGTGAGGTAGTGTGGATGGGTATTGAGTAGAGAGTGTTTGAAAATGTTCATGTGTCTTTTGCTTTCATTAACGTTGTGGTTTATCATTTTAAGCAGGTATGGAAGTTTGGCTTTGTAAGACATTCTTCCTAGTCTAGTTAGTTTCTTAATAACTATTGTTGTAGCTCTGGCCATCGCCTCAGGTATGTGAGAGTAGTACTTGGTGGGAAATTATGAGCCCGATAAGTGTATTTAACTCTGGCGTGGGTACACGAGAGCAGTAACTGGTGAGCCCAAATCTTGAGCTGTTATTTTTTTTTTTGTCTTTTTCCGTGTCCGGCAACGGATNGGTTGCGATCCGTTGCCGGACACGAAAAAAGACAAAAAGGAAAAAAAAAAACAAAAAAAACTTCTCATGCCAAAATGTAAATACATAAACAGATTTTTAAGAAAACAATTATTCATTTATTCAAGACATTTTTATTGAGTATTTCTTATGGCCCAGTCACTGTTTGTAATGTTTAAGCAAAAAATTAATGTAGTGATTTTTTTTTTTCCTTTCTCCAATTCCCTCTCTGCCCTGTCCTGTTTAGTCTGAAGTTTCCTGGATCCCCAACAAACATTACTCTGGGATTTATGGTCTGATGAAGCTCGTCTTGACCAAGACTCTTCCTGCCAACCTGGAGAGAGTCATTGTCCTTGACACAGATATCACCTTTGCAACCGACATTGCAGAGCTGTGGGCAGTATTCCATAAGTTCAAAGGTACTTGTAGCACATTTTTTTTCTTATGTCCTTATAGGTGTTGGCATGCCAAGATCAGTGATTGTATTCTTAAAAACAGATGAGGTCAACTTCAGTGAGGTCATGCTCACGAAATGGGTAAGGAATTGTGAATGTGGTTAAGTCCCTACTCTGATTTGAAACATGTTAGAGTAAAACTGGAATTTGTTTGCATTTCTTTTGTAAATGAACAGGTAAGATCTATCTCCATAGAAAGAACCCAATTTAGGATGCTTTGTAACACATGAATATCAAGTGTGCCTATTTTGTATGCAGATAATTGAGCGCTGACATCCCTATGTCGAGACACGTGTTTATTGGTTTT
>NW_007729607.1:70347-74347 GCF_000696425.1 Galeopterus variegatus | reverse complement strand
GATCCGAACCCTCGGCGGGAGCGCCGCCGCGCTTCCCAAGTGGCGCACTACAGCAGTGCGCAACCGGGCCGGCCCCTTGAGCTGTTATTTTAATACCCCTCTCTCAAAATCTTCCTTAAAATTACATTATTTTTAAAATTCTATATTGAACAAATGCAGTGAGAAAGAAATTTGGCAGTGAGATTATTATTTTTTTCTTTATTTCTTATTTCTGTTTTCTTTAAATTGCACTCTGTCTTCTTTGTTTAAAATCCCTTCTGCCTCTTCTCTTAGCTCCTTGTCCTGTGAAGGTGAAATACTTCTTAATGATTTTAAATCACAGTGTTTTCATAAAACACCAGCTACTCCTGTTTTCTATTTCCATTCATGGACATAGAGTAAATTCCTTGCCCACTCCGTCACTGCCTGCTCCTTTCTCAAGGCTTCTTAGCTCGGGGCTAATTGAAGGAAGTTCTCAGCAAATGACGGGGATGCCATTGTGATCTCTAGGACTCTTTCCTTTATCAGGATCAAAATTTACTTTCCTTATCCTTGCCAGTAATGACACTAACAAAAACATCATTTAGCAAAACTGTTGAAACTGAGTGTGTCTTGGTTGTCTAATCTCCATAGCATCTTGGATCTGTCCTTTTATTTAATAAATAAAGAAACTGTAGCATGGAAGGGATGCAGGATTTTGCCCAGAGTTGATATAAGCATGCATGTGCCTTGGCTTCCATTGGCTGTTCTTTTCAAGTTCCCCCATCATTTCTGCTTGTTTTTTAATTTCTGATTGTGCTGAAGTCATTGGGGGCAGTTTTTCTTTAATTACGTGGTGTTTTATTCCTCTTTTTATGCTGATGTTCAGTATGCAGTGATGCATTTATTCAACAGGCATTTACTGCATCCCTGCTGGGTGTCAGGCAGTGCTCCTGGCTTTGGAAATAAGGAGATGAGTAATAAAGAGGCAGTGAGAGTTTTCCCTCTCCTGAGGGGTCAGGAAAGGTGGCTGGAAAAGTATCACAGAGGAGATGGTGATCCTGCTCCGTCTTGTCAGCTAAGAGTAGAGGTTGAATGTGGTGGGTGACCACATTCTCCTTTAGGAATAAAGGACTTATTACTCCAGCTGCTGAGAGTGCTGCCTGCAGAGGGAGGGCCCTCAGGTATCAGCCCTGTTTGGGGATGGCCTCAGTTGAAGAGTGTCACCTTGCCCTGGGTCATGCTTCCTTTCTGAGGTGCCCCGCATCGTGGAATGACTGAAGAACATGGGTCCTGCAGGGTCAGCCGTAGCATTCCCGGGAGACTACCTCACAGCCTGATTTCCCCCTCTACCCAGTCCTGCTTTCTGCCCTTCCTTTTTATAGGTGTTACTCCCCAGAGCTCCCCCTAATAAACCTCTTACATGCTGACTTCCAGCTCAGTGTCTGCTAACCGGAGAAACTACACCTGCAGCACACATTTAGAACTATAAGTCTCCCCTGGGTAAGTGTAACTACCAAAGTCTCTGGCACAGGTGATCAAGAATTGTAGAGCTGTAGCTAGGAAATCACATTTATTCTATTGCAGCTGAAACTAGCCAGAGTGCCAGTGGTATTCTGTAGCCAGTAACAACAACACTGGTTTAGTAATCGTGGTTTTAAACACCGTAGTATCATCTGTCCAAGGGAACACTCCCAGAGCTCTTGCCCAAGACTTGGATTTGGAAGACTCTGAGATTCAAGGCAGTTCCTGTGGCTGAGCAGAGTATATGGGCCAAGGTCAGGACTTTTGACAGGGAAAATTTGAATGCAATGAGCTGAGTTAATGGACTAAATTTTATTTGTTCTTTCTTTTATTGGTTTATTTCTAGCATTTGTTTGGCCCCCACTGTGCCGAGGGATATATTAGATGCTGTTATTACCTAAAACTGTCAAGAGCACGGCACCTGCCTTCAAGGAGCTCACAAGCAAAGCAGTCTGTGTTACATTTTCATCTGTCACCAGCAAAGGAGGGTAAAACATCTCAGGTTTCCCCATGCCCACCCTACTTTTTTTGGGAAGGGGAAAATAAAATAAATAAGCTCTTCTCTTCTCCGTATGTCACTCTTTTGGAAAGTTTTTTTTGGTGATTTTTTTTTTTTTCCTAAACTGGAACCATTAGCAGCCAGGTCATGGGACAGGAAGAAAGCCTTTTAGGACAGACCCATAAATGTAGAATATTCTGGTCCAAGAGGGAGCGATCCCCTCTCATAAGGCAATTGCAGTTGATCTTTCACTGTGAACACTTTGAGTGATACTGTTGCAATTTGGCCATGTTGATTTTTCCTCTTGTTTTAGAACAGTCAGTTGTTTGGGGCTGCTGTGTCTCTGGTGTTCAGATCACACAAAGATTTGATTCCTTAATGGTGCAAGTGAAATCCCCTTGTACTTAAATTCACTATGTGGAGAATCTACTAAAAAGCCTTTTGTTAAGGACTTTAGACCTGTCCTCAGCCTCCACCATTGGTAGCTCTTGCATGCCTCCTAGAGATGTGCACACGCTCCCTCAGCCTTGACTTCCTCTAGTGGCAGATACCTCTGTCCCCACGTCAGCAGTCTGTACCCTAATCCAGCCTGTGCCAACTGATGGAGGATTTTCAAAACCACTAATTCTTAGCACAAAGAATTGGACATGCCGTGATGGCTGGGGGAGTCATCTATTCAGTCATATTTACTGAGCTCTTCCTAGCTGTCAACTAGTTTTCTAACTGTTGGGAATATTGCAAGATTGAGCAAACCCAGTCCTTATCCCTGTGAGTTTATATTTGAGTAGAGGGAGACAGACAATAAACAAATAGGTAAAATGTATATTAGATGGTGATTAGTGCTCTGCGCACATGTAGAGGAAGAGTGGACAGCATCCTAGACACGAGGAACAGCAGGTGTAAACTTTCTGAAGTGCACGTGGCCTGGCCTGTTTGAGGAGTAGGATGGAGGTCAGAGCAGAGCAGAGTGAGTCGCGGAGAGGGCTGGGGCCAATGAGGTCAGACCACCAGACCCTTGTTTGTAGGACAATAAGACTTTGCCTTTCCTTTCAGTATTTTGGGGAACCATTGGTGGGCTTTGAGCAGAGGCGTGACTCGATCTGATTTGTGTTTTTAATGGGTCATCCTGGCTGCTCTTTTGAGAATAGGAGAAAGCAGGGAAACCATTTAGGAAACTACTCCAGTCATCTGAGTGAGCAATGGTGCTGGCTCAGACCTGCTGGAGCGGTAGAGGTGCAGAAGTTGTCACATAAGGGTCAGGTCAAAGTTTGAAGGTCAGGTCATCAGGATATCCTGCAGATTGGATGTGCAGAGTGAGAGGGAGTGGAGTCAAGGGGGTTAGGGTTAGGCTGAATGGGTGAGAGGGCGTGTGTGAGACAGAGAAGGCTGCGAGAAGACCAGGTTGTGGGGAAAATCAGGAGTTTGGTGTAAGGCTTGGTAAATTTGAGATGGCTGGTTGGACCTCCACTTGGAGATGGTGAGGAGGCAGGCAGGTAAATGAGCATTTGTAAAGCAAAGGGAAAGTAACTGCTGTTTCTTAACTTCCTCTGTTCTAGGCACTGAGCTAGAAGCTTTGCACATTTGAAAGTTAAACAGGTCCTGAGAGAGATTAAATTACTTTTCCTGCTCAGAGAGTTATTACATAGCAAAGCCAAACCTCCAACCATTTGGCCTTGGAGTCTGTGCTCTGTTCACTACCTTGTGCCACCTCTCCACGCTGCTTGGTAGGTGGAAGAGGTGATGCCCACCGACCCAGGAGGTGGGGTCTACACTTGATCAGGTGTGACTGCTAATCATGAGGCATCCAGGAACCCCGAGTGCCTTAGTCTTAACTGCACAAAAAAAATGGAAATATTTGATTGTAGCAATTTTTGGAAAGGCCATTGTAAAGACATAAATAATCAATGCACACCCATAATTTGAAACTTTTGGAAGAAAGCCATGCTGAGTATTTAAGATAGTGTTTTGATCCATAAGGACAAATGAGTATATCGCCACAGTGTGAAGTTCTGGCACTGA
>NW_007729607.1:37395-69421 GCF_000696425.1 Galeopterus variegatus | reverse complement strand
GGCTGTGAGACGCCGCCGTCCCGACCGGCGCGCGCTAGTGGGGGCCGGTTTGTCTGTGGGTTCCGAGCCCTCGGCGGGAGCGCCTCCGCGCTTCCCAAGCGGTGCACTAGCGCAGTGCGCCACTGGGCCGGCCCCGAGTGCCTTAGTCTTAACTGCACAAAAAAAATGGAAATATTTGATTGTAGCAATTTTTGGAAAGGCCATTGTAAAGACATAAATAATCAATGCACACCCATAATTTGAAACTTTTGGAAGAAAGCCATGCTGAGTATTTAAGATAGTGTTTTGATCCATAAGGACAAATGAGTATATCGCCACAGTGTGAAGTTCTGGCACTGAAGGAGATATGGTCAAACTACCAAGCACCTATGGGCACTACCCACCTCAGCCTCCTGGTGCCCCAGGGGGGTCATGCCAGTGGGTATCTTTCAAGGTTCCAATAGACTTACTGTGGCTAATGACAACTAACGTTTCTAAGCACTGACTCTGTGCCAACCACTCTGTTAAGCATTTTGTGGGTAAACTCATTTAATCTTCACAGCACTCCCATGAAGTAATTACTGTTCATGTTCCTGTTTTAGAGATTTGGGAACTGATGTTCAGCGAGGCAAAGCAGCTTACCCAGGGTCTCGCAGCTCTTAAGTCATGCAACTGAATTTGAACTCAGTCCAACTTTAAATCAATCCTCTTTACTCTGCACCCTGCACTCCCTAGAAGAGGAAGAAAAAGTATTGTTATGTGGGTGGAGCTAAGAATCTCTTTGGAGAGACCAAAGTTAGATGCATGATCTATTTCCAGGTGCTCACATAAGCCAGTTTGTAGAGGGCAGGCCTGTGGTGATATTGACACGCAGAGAACACAGGCAAGGAGCCAACATCATAGGTATAGAAAAGTGTAGTTTTCCCAGGATTTGAGAAATAAAACCTTGGTCTTCAGAGTCCTGACCCACCATGTGACTTCCCAGGTCATCATCTTGGAAGTAGCTATGAGCCCTGAGAACCCTACCCATGGGCTCATTGTGGTCTAGCGGAGGAAGCCAGAGTTGGGGCTCACCTGATGACTCTGTGGTTGTGGGCAGGTGCTGTGGTTTGAAGGTTTATGTCCCCCTAAAATTTATATGTGGAATCCTAATCCTTAATGTAATAGTGTTAAAAGATGGGCTCCTGGAACGTGATTATGTGATGGGGACAGAGCCCTCATGAATGAGGTTAGTGCCCGTATAAAAGAGGCCTGCGGGAGCTTGCTCACCTTCTCCACTGTGTGAGGACACTACTAGAAGGTACCATCTATGAAGCAGAGAGTCTGTACCAGACACCAAATCTGCCAGCACCTTCCCAGCTCTGGAACTGTGAGCAATAAATTTCTGTTATTAATAAGTTATCTAGTCTAAGGTATCTTGTTATAGCAGCTCAGACAGACTAAGACAGCAAATTACCTGGTTTCTCTGGGCCTCAATGAACTAGAAACAATGCTAACAAGGCCATGGTGAAAATCACACAAGATAATGCGTATTCTTCTTCCCAGGTGCCATTTTGTCTGAGTACTCCCATCAGAATGTATGGGATCGTGGCAGGCATCATTATTGTGTGTCTCTTCTGATTCCTCACAGGCTTGCCCACAAAGCCAGCGGGGCTGGTGTAGCTACAAATGTAAAATAGTGTAGAAAAGCTGAACGTGATGAACATTGAAGTATTCCTTCTGAAAAGGCATTTGTAGAACTTTTATGCTTATAATCAGTTGCCTTGAGGAAGTTCTTAGAAACTCTTTGAAGTTTCTTAGGTCTCGTCTTCCTTTCTTACCTTGCCCCTGCCTGCCTCCTGATGAAGCAGGCTCGCTCAGCAAAGGAAGAGACCAAGTCTCAAATCCTGGCTGGTCTCCTTATCAGCAGGGTGATCTTATGGAGGTCATTCACCCTCTCTCAACCTCACCTGTGGAAAGAAAGTGCTGGCATCTCACAGCGGTGGTGCGGGGACAGGGAGGTGATCCACTGATCCTGGTACGTAGTAGACACTTGGGCCATGTAGATTCCTGTCCCCTTTCCTTCCCCACTCTGCCCTAAGTTTCTGATTTTCCCATTTGCCTCTTTTCTTTTGACTTTAAATTCTCCTTATCCCTCCTTTCACCTCCCTCCAAACAAAGCTCTGTGGCCCTCCCCTGCCGTTCAGCTGGGATGAAGGGAATCAAAGGCAACCTTCAGGATGCTCGCCCGCATAACCTCATGCTAGGCAGGTGTCCCTGATTAAAGCTGTCCCTTCTCTGCTGTCCTGGCGTGGCCTCTCCCAGGGCTTGGTGTGGACAGATTCCCACTCATTTCACATCCACTCCTGACAGTTCCTAAACTTCAGACTATTTTGACACAGGGAAGAAAAACAAATTTTTGAAAGGTATAAATTCTCAAAAAGTGCTTTAAATTGACACCAACAGCTGTTGTCTATATAGGTGACGGGTAGTTAGTACAGAAAGCACTGGAATTTGGCTGGGAAAGAGCAAGGCTGGACCTGTGTTCTTTGTTCATCAATCAAACACTTTTTTTTTTTTCCTTTTTGTCTTTTTTTCATGACCGGCAACGGATCGCAACCCTCAGTGTCGCACCCGTACCGGCCCGGGACCGGCAACGGAATCGCAACCCTCCGTGTTACTCCCTGCACCTCGCTCAGCCAGTGAGCGGGAACCGGTCTGTATGTGGGATCCAAACCCTCGGCGGGAGCGCCGCCGCACTTCCCAAGCGGCGCACCGTAGCAGTGCGCCACCGGGCCGGCCCCCAATCAAACACTTTTGCTAAAAGGCCAGGCATTTTTTAATAATCTGTGTTTTAGAAATTCTTCTGCACTCACGAGTATTGATAGAGTCCCCTCCTCACCACCAGTTTTCATCGTTTTGTTTCAGTTTCTAACTTCTGACTCCTGGTCGGTTTTCCACTTAGAGAATTCTGACAGTCTCCCGTGTTATGTCCCGCTCTCCCCTCACACGCTGCTGCTTTCTTCACGTCTCTTACCCATGCTGCCTGCTGTTCAGAACCAGAAAGGAGCACTTGCATTTCCTGCGAGGGGCTCCTGGGGCTTCCATTGGACCAGTGGAGATGCGCACCATGGGGGCAGAATCCAGGGTTTCACTCCTGGCAAAAATGGTGAAAAGTTTTTAATTATTTTTAGATTAACTTTGAAGTGAATCTGCCTTTTCTTACTATATTAGAAAGATCATTTGACTTCCTGGAGTCTCTTCTTTGTTGTTATTGCTGTTCTATAAAAGTGGGATTAATAACTGCCCCATAGGCTTTATTTTGGTGATTAAGTCAGATAATGGCTGTGCATTGCACAGTGCATAATAAATAATTCCCTTCCTTTCCTCTTCTAGGTCTTTGGGTTTGTTTTGTTTTTGTTTTTTTCTCTTGCTCTTCAACCTGAAATTCCTGAGACCTAGGAGAACAGAAGCAAGCCAGCTTGCCTCCCTCCCTGCCTGCCCTTCATTCAGTCACTCATTCTTTCTCTAATGCATTCTTTGGAGGCCCTGGGGATAAAATAGTAAATAAGACAGACCCGGTCCTGCCCTCATGTTGCTAATGTCTATTAAATGCTTTGTATGTGTCAGGTCCTGGGCCACCTCATGTAGCCTTCATTAAAGTCTTTAAGTATCCTACCTGAGGACTCTAACTATGAGCTAGAGGCAGAACCTGGATTGAAGGTGGGCTGACCTCAGAGCTAATGCTCTTAACCACTAGATTCTAGATCCATCTGAACTCACAATTACAGGAAAGTGTGGAAAAGTACCTTGAAAGGGAAACGTCAGCATGGGGCGGAATCACACTTTAGGGAAAGCATCGCCAGCCAGGGCGGTTGGGGAGAGTCAGGGAGGTCTCGTGAAGCGGGAGGAGTGGGTGCATTAGCCTGTGGTCTCCCTGCACCTGGAGGGAGCAGATCTGCAAAGGCCTCAGGGCCAGAGAGAGGATGGTATAGGCAGAAACTGAAGGGAACATTATGTCTGCTCCTCAGACAGACCTGGCGGGCTCCTGCCTTTGGTCCTCTGCTGATGTTCCCTCTGACTAGAACGCTTGTCCCCCACCTCTCTCCCTGTCTTGCTGCCGTTGTCTCTCCCAGGCTTTGCTCAAATCTCAGCTTCTCAGCGAGACTTTTCCTGACTGTCCCATCTGATCTTGCAAGCTGAGACACCTCACAGTCCCTCTCATCCTGATCTTTAATTTTTATTTTCAATAGCCCTCATCCCCTTCTTATCCATATGTAATTGCTTATTGAGTGAGCCATTCTGCCCCACAGTAGGCAGCACACACCCAGGTGCCAGCGTATGGCCGGCTTTGCATAGTTGTTGGGTATCCTTCCGACTAGTACAGTCGTCCCTTAGTATCTGTGAGGGGTTGGGTTCCTGGGCCTCCAGTGAACCAAAACCCTCAGATGCTCAAGTCCCTGATATAAAATGATGTAGTATTTGCATATAACCTATGCACATCCCCCTGTATACTTTACATCATCTCTGGGTTACTTATAATACCGAATGTAAATGCCATGTAAATGGTTGTTATACTGTATAGTTTAGGGAATAATGACAAGAAAAAAATATCTATACATGTTTAATACAGGTGCAATTTTTTTTTTCAAATGTTTTTTGTCTGCAGTTGGTTGAATCCATGGATACGGAACCCACGGTTAATGAGAGCCAACTGTATATAAGTATCAAGAGGGCTAAGATCTTTGTTTTGTTCCTGATGTATTTCAGCATCTAGATAAGTGCCTGGAACATAGCGACTCAATACATATTTGTTAAATAAATGGACAAATAATGCAGGTGATCCTAGGTGAAGCAAGCGGTGGGAAATAAGTCAAGAGAAGTATGAAGCGCCTTGTAAGTTTTGGTTTTGGGTTTTATCCAAAGGTCATTGAAACATACTTCAGAATTTCCGGTACAGAGTGGTATGCTCAGATTTTCAGATTTGAAAACGATTCCTTTGGCTGCAGTCTGGGGATATCCGAAAGGTGAGGCAGGAAATCAGTACCGTGAAAGAAAGTTTTGGCAAAAAGTAGGAGGCTATTGCTCAAACTGAGCAAGATCTGATAGTGGCCGACAGCAGCATAAGTTGCCTTGGGGCCAGAGCAGAGGACTGGGGACGTAGAGTGGTTAGCAGAGTGATGAGTTCAGTTTTGGACATGCAGAGATGGGATGAGTAGGTCTGGATCTTACAAGAAGGGTCTGGGCTGGAGGTATCTTTAGGTGTTTCCCTTATCAACTAAAGTAGAGCTTTTTGGTGTTAAAATAGGTGTTTTCATCAGATTATGAGTTTCCTTTTCTGGACTTGCAGGTGCGCTAATCATATGGCGCCTGGTCCTGCAGGGAAGTGGCTGGATTTGATGTCTCTCACAGAGGCTAATTGGATCGTGGTGGAAGGTGATCGGCAAGGACAACGGCTGGGCAAGGTGTGATTGGCAAGCTAGGATTAGTAAGGATGAGGAGGAACAAAATGGGTGCTGAATAGAATTCATCAGGAAAGATCACTGGACTCGCCCTAATTGTGTCACAAGCTCCAGCATGCGCAGCCCACACCAAGTGGCTCCTGCCTCAGATTGCTACTACACCATACAGCCAGCTGTGCCCTGGGTACCTGGTCTGTGCTGTTTACTGGGTGGGGCAGAGGAGCCCTATGGGACCATCACCAGGATCCCCATGAGGCTGATGGCACCACTATCAATTATATGGCTTTCTTACATGCACAGGGGGCCAGGCTCTCAGGAAAATGAGCTGGGGGACACTTTTAGTCTCATAATAAAAGGGAGGAAAGGCAAATTTCTGGAAGCGGATTTTTCTGCTTTCTTTCCCAATTCAAGTATCCATTCCCAGGGTGTGGGACAAAGAAACCTTTTCTTGACATTGCTCAACATCCTCTTTATAACCATGAGGCATTACTCAAATCTCTGAACCTGTTTCCTGTGGTCAAGTGGGGATAGTAATATCCATAGGGTATTGGTGTGAGGGTGATGTGAGGTGGTACCTGTAATGGTCTCAGTGCAGTACCCAACACAGAGCAAGCTCTTGATGATGTTAGTTACCTGCTGCTGCTATTAATAGTAGAGTCATTGTATTGTCATCACAGTAAGGCAGCCGTCTATATACCTAAAAGACTCAGGATGTGGGAGGTCCTGGATCCTCGAGGAGACAATACTAGCTGTTCCTGACTAAAGAAAGGTCCCAAAATAATCTACATCAAGGTGGTGGAGGGAGGCCTGGGGAAAGGGCTACATAAGCGTACGAGCTGGGGGTTGTGTCCTCGTTGCAAAGAGCTGGCACGTATCTCGGGGACAGCACAGGCCGTGGAGGTAGACAGTCCCAAGACCTGGGTTTGAGGCTGGCTCTTCCATGTACTTTTCACTTCACTTTCTCATTCTCAATGGGAACAATTTTGGGGGGTGAAGTAGGTACTTTGCCTAGTCCTTTGCAGGTATCTGTTATGTTACCTTGGTTCTGTGATGTGGGGGTTCGTCACACCTCACCATTTCTGAAATCGAGATGAGACTTACAAAAGCATCCTGACAGGTGATCTTTTTCTCTTGGAAAATGTTTTGATGTATCCTACAATCAGTGGCATTATAGAATCCAGAAAACAGGATGTTGTTATTTTTATTAGTATTATTTCTCTATCTTTTCCTTTTATCTTTGAATGTTAAAGGAGAAGAGGAGGGTGGATAGGGCTCTAAACTGGAGAATAAAGAGCTGAATCAGTAAAAGGAAGAATTTTAGGGTCTTTGCAGGCCACTCTTTGATTACCTTTTATTGTGTGGCCACAGTGTCCTGGGAAATCTGTGCCATTGCTGTTTTTGGTTATTTCTTTGAGAATTTCAGTAAGAAATATTGAAAAGCTGAACAGCATTAAATCCAGATCTCCAGGAAGCTGCTCTGCCCAGAAGTCTCTTCTTGCCCATTCAGACATTCAATAAACATTTATTGAGCACCTACTTGGTACCAGATGCACAAGTTATGCTCTTTCATGCTCAGTCCATTAGAAATTCATGTGAGTTACTCATCCTTCTTTGAAGAAAATCTGATATTTGTGGGAACATTTTAGGGTTATACACCATTAATGTGAATTATTTAGCTAGATTACTTCTCTAACATTTAGCTGATATCTGCTGCCTTGAGTTAAGAAGATTTGGGTTGTGAATGTAGCTGTTGTGGATGCATGGCGGGGGGCGGGGTAGGCTATTCTAGGTCGCTCTGGGGGGAAGTAGGGTACGGGAGCAAGTTGGGACTCAATCAAGGCACTAGACAAGAAACAAATACATGGAGGCAAGAAGCAAATACTTATTGAATGAATCTATGAAGACAAAGTATACCTTTAGGACCATGTGCTTGGAAGGAAGCCATTTTTTTTTCCTGTTTTCTCTACAAGTATCTTAGCCAAAGGGACTTTATGCGAAGATTGGCTCTACGCCTAGTCTACGTTACCATTATACCAAAACTGAGGGTTGCGATCCGTTGCCGGACACGGAAAAAGACAATAGACAAAAAAAAAAAAAAAAGAAACAAATACATGGAGGCAAGAAGCAAATACTTATTGAATTAATCTATGAAGACAAAGTATACCTTTAGGACCATGTGCTTGGAAGGAAGCCATTTTTTTTTCCTGTTTTCTCTACAAGTATCTTAGCCAAAGGGACTTTATGCGAAGATTGGCTCTACGCCTAGTCTACGTTACCATTATACCAAACTGGATTCATAGGCATATGAGAGGTAAGGTAAGCAGTAACCTAATGAGCATTTTCAACTTTGTTCTTTGAGCAGTGATTCTGAGCTGCAGGGTGGAGGGGACTTCAGTATTAAAATTACCTGTAGGGTATTTTCAAATTGCATATGTTAGTGCCCGTTCCCATCCTCCAACAATGGCCTGCACATTACCAGCGAGTTGAGCATCATTGCTTTAGTACAAGGTTTCTCCACCTTGGCACTATTGATATTTTGAGCTATATAATTCTTTGTTGTGGGGTGCTGTCCTGTGCATTGTAGGATGTTTAGCAGTGTCCCCGGCCTCTACCCACTACATGCCAGTAGCATCCCCTGTCCCCCCACTGTGATGACCCAAAATATCTCCAAGCATTGCCAGCGTCTCCTGGTGGGCAGAATCTTTCCCTGTTGAGGACTACTTTCTAAGTGACTCACTGTTGTTAGGAATATGTGGCAGTGGTCATGGTGGTTTTAAGTATAATAATGACTGGCCCAAAAAGAAATGAAATCTGAACCTTCTACAGCTTGGTTATCAGTTCATAGTTTGGAGTCCCCCTATTGATGTGCCATGTGCCAGAATGATTTCTGAATTAGCTCTATGTTAAAACTCCTATTGTATGTGCTTTAGACTTTCTTTGTATTTTTGTTAGTACTCAATACTAGCCTCAAAGATGCTTGAACTGTGAATTTTCTCTCCTAGAGCCACAGATAGTTGAACAGCCAGTAGCTATTTCCTCTTTCAGAAGATAGATAAATACATTCATTCCCCTACATCTAGAAGGATACACAATATCAAGGGAAAATATGATCGCATTAACCAGATTCAAAAACATTCATCCATGAAAGGCCACGGATTCGGCTGGGACCCACTAGAATTTATGTTCTTTCTTAGAAATTACAAGAGGGACCAACTTCCTTCTTATCTGCATACTCATGAAGAGAGGAAATCAGCGCATACACCATTCTGTGACTATCACAAGGACACAACTTTTTTTTTTTTCTAAATGCATATACATAGATTATTAGCAGCATCTAACATGACAAGGACGGACATGGCCTGTCAAGGAAGACAAATACGCTGGTCCTTTCTCTGCACAGTGCGTTGGGCTTGCCCATCTGGAAGAACGCAGCAGCAGAGTTGTATATGCAGAGTCCTTATTGAGATGGATGGACGGGCCTTTTAAAGGAACACTGTCAGCCAGAGTAGGTCCTGGTGAAATCACTAGCTTCCCTAGAAGCAGAGGGCTTTTTTTTTTTTTTTTCCCATTAACAGCCACCTTCATCAGAAAAGGAAGCTCTGGTTTTTGATTTCTTGTTTGCCTTTTGATGGGTTTGATGGACAAAGAAAGCATGATGACTTTAGGCTTCTCTTCTTTACTGCTTAGATGTCAGAAAAAACCACGGCTCATATCCCATGATAGCAAAAATTCTTATAAAAGAGGAGATTCCCCAAATCCAGCCAATAATCCTCTTTTTAAAATTTATTTTTCAGTCGATGTAATACCAGGAAATAAAAAAAGGAGGCAGCCCTTGAAGCTTCTGCCTTACATCGGCAGGTAGGGGGTGGAGGAGGGAGGGTTGGTGGACGGTGATGGACTTTATTTTTTTTTTTCCTTTTTTAAATAACCTTTTTTATTTTAGAGAAGTTTTAGATTCATAATCCACAAGAAAAATTACGAAGGTAGTGTAGAGAGTTCTGGTATATCCTATAGCTAGTTCCTCTTATTGTAAGTATCTTAAATTAACATGGTACATTTTTTAGGGAACTTGCTTTTTATAAGATGCCTGGTATGTTCCAGACTGTGCATGCAGTCTAGATATTCTACATATAGTAGCTCCTTTCATCCTCATAACAGTTCTGACAGTCTAATCCCCATGTTACAGGAGAGCAAAACCAATGCTTAAAAAGGTTAAATAACATTCTCAAAAGAAATGAAATCTGAACCTTCTACAGCTTGGTTATCAGTTCATAGTTTGGAGTCCCCCTATTAATGTGCCATGTGCCAGAATGATTTCTGAATTAGCTCTGTGTTAAAACTCCTATTGTATGTGCTTTAGACTTTCTTTCTATTTTTGTTAGTACTCAATACTAGCCTCAAAGATGCTTGAACTGTGAATTTTCTCTCCTAGAGCCACAGATAGTTGAACAGACAGTAGCTATTTCCTCTTTCAGAAGATAAATAAATACATTCATTCCCCTACATCTAGAAGGATACACAATATCAAGGGAAACTATGATCGAATTAACCAGATTCAAAAACATTCATCCATGAAAGGCCACGGATTCGGCTGGGACCCACTAGAATTTATGTTCTTTCCTTGAAATTACAAGAGGGACCAACTTCCTTCTCATCTGCATACTCATGAAGAGAGGAAATCAGCGCATACACCATTCTGTGACTATCACAAGGACACAACTTTTTTTTTTTTCTAAATGCATATACATAGATTATTAGCAGCATCTAACATGACAAGGACGGACATGGCCTGTCAAGGAAGACAAATACGCTGGTCCTTTCTCTGCACAGTGTGTTGGGCTTGCCCATCTGGAAGAACGCAGCAGCAGAGTTGTATATACAGAGTCCTTATTGAGATGGATGGACGGGCCTTTTAAAGGAACACTGTCAGGCCAGCCCTGTGGCGCACTGCTACAGTGCACTGCTTGGGAGCGCGGCGGCGCTCCCGCCAAGGGGTCGGATCCCACATACAGACTGGCCGCTCACTAGCTGAGTGAGGTGCGGGAGCAACACCGAGGGTTGCGATCCCGTTGCCGGTCCCAGTCCGGTACGGGCGCGACACTGAGAGTTGCGATCTGCCGGTCACGAAAAAAGACAAAAAGGAAAAAAAAATAAATAAATAAAATAAATAAATAAATAAAAATAAAGGAACACTGTCAGCCAGAGTAGGTCCTGGTGAAATCACTAGCTTCCCTAGAAGCAGAGGGCTTTTTTTTTTTTTTTCCATTAACAGCCACCTTCATCAGAAAAGGAAGCTCTGGTTTTTGATTTCTTGTTTGCCTTTTGATGGGTTTGATGGACAAAGAAAGCATGATGACTTTAGGCTTCTCTTCTTTACTGCTTAGATGTCAGAAAAAACCACGGCTCATATCCCATGATAGCAAAAATTCTTATAAAAGAGGAGATTCCCCAAATCCAGCCACTAATCCTCTTTTTAGAATTTATTTTTCAGTCGATGTAATACCAGGAAGTAAAAAAAGGAGGCAGCCCTTGAAGCTTCTGCCTTATATCGGCGGGTAGTGGGTGGAGGAGGGAGGGTTGGTGGACAGTGATGGACTTTATTTTTTTTTTTTTCCTTTTTTAAATAACCTTTTTTATTTTAGAGAAGTTTTAGATTCATAATCCACAAGAAAAATTATGAAGGTAGTGTAGAGAGTTCTGGTATATCCTATAGCTAGTTCCTCTTATTGTAAGTATCTTAAATTAACATGGTACATTTTTTTAGGGAACTTGCTTTTTATAAGATGCCTGGTATGTTCCAGACTGTGCATACAGCCTAGATATTCTACATATAGTAGCTCTTTTCATCCTCATAACAGTTCTGACAGTCTAATCCCCATGTTACAGGAGAGCAAAACCAATGCTTAATAAAAAGGTTAAATAACATTCTCAAGTCATCTAGCTAGTAAGAGGCAGAGCCAAGATTACAGCCTGTCTCCTCTTTCATTTGTTGACTCATTCCGCACGTTCTTAAGCACTGCTTCTTGTCATTGTCTGTGTCAGTCCTGTGTCTGTAAGGATGGATAAGATGTTCCATCGGCCTTCACGGAGACCCCATTTTACTTGAGAATTCAGGAGGGCAAACAGGGCCAACCCCGTGGCTCACTCGGGAGAGTGCAGCGCTGGGAGCGCCGAGGCCGCGGGTTCGGATCCTCTATAGGGATGGCCGGTGCACTCACTGGCTGAGCGCGGTGCGGGCGTCACCAAGCCGAGGGTTACGATCCCCTTACCGGTCACAAACAAAAATAAGAAAAAAAAAAAAGAAGAGCAAACAAATAATAATGTAGGACCGAGGTGAGACATGAGGGGGGCATGTACCAGCATAGTGGTGGCACCATAAAAAGAGTAATTAACTCTGGGGAGTGGGAAAGATGCCACCCACAACCTAAGATAAATGGGTCCTTACGGATTAGAGATCCATAAGGAAGCTGGAGATCACATGGGAAAAGGGGAACAGACGATTCCAAACAGGGAAAACACAGTGGACCAAAGGCACGAGGACATGAGGTGGCATGGCATGTCCACAGAACTTCAGGACATCCCCTATGGCTGGAATATTCAGTACAAAGAATCAGGGGTTGGGGTCGGAAGGGTGGGAGTGTAACAGAAGACTGAAAAGGAGGCAGGAGCTAGATCATGGAGGGTTTGGTGTGCTGTGCTATGCCATGGAGTTTGGCCTTTCCTGAAAGATAGTGAGATCCAGTGACAGTCTCCAAGGAGAAGAGTGACCTAGTTGGACCAGTCGGTATAGAAAACCGACTGTGCTTCAGTGGAGGGATGGGTCGGAGGATACAAAGCCACAGAGTCCAATTAGGAGAGCACGTCAAAAATCCAAGTAAGAAATGATCATTGCCTGAAGTAAGGCAGAGGCTGGAGTCAAGTGCTGTTTAAGGATTAGAAACGGGTGTCCAGGTAAGACGTACAAAAGAGAAAAGATCTGTAGATGACCCTCATTTACCAGTGTAGCGGATTCGGTGGTGAATACAAAGGGAAGCGTGGATCTAGGGTGAGATAATGAGTTCAGCTCTTCTATCTTTTGTGACTTTTTTTTTTTGGTTGCAGTTGTTGATGTTTAACTACAGCAAGTGCTTCCTCATAATATCCTGCATTGGGGCTCCACTCTGGTAGATGTGCTCTTTTTTCCTGCTCAGCATCCATGTCCCCCTTCCACTAACATCCACAGAATGTCTGTTTTTCTTTTGAAAGCCGTTCCTCCCTTTGTCTCAACTGGCTCTCGGTGTGCATGAGGGGTGTCGATCCCGTCACTGATGCAAGGATAAGGACAGTACCCAGACCTGGCCAGCCAGCAGCAGGACCACAGACGTCTCCCTGGCTGCGGTAGTTGGCTCAGTGTAGATGTGTGACCCAGACTGGGCTCATCAGAACCAAGGAGCAACAGCCAAGGATTTTTGCTGGATCTACTGGGGAAGAGGTTCTCTTTCCACTTCAGTTGCTAAAGTATGAGGAGGGGAGGTTGGAACCACCATGAATCATTTTGACTCTGTCATGGGTCCCCAAGACCACCCCTAGGGGCAGCAGTTTGCTGGGAGGACTCACAGGACCCAGCGTGTCATACTCATGGATATGATTTGTTCCAGCAAAAAGCTACAAAGCAAAATCCACAGAGGGAAAGGAACAGGGAGTAAAGTCCAGAGGCAACCAGGCTCAGGCTTCAGGAGTCTTCTCCCAGCAGAGTCACACAGGACACTCTTAATTCCCCTGGCAATGAGTTGTGACAACACATGTGAAATGTTGTCAACTAAGGAAGCTCATAAGAGTTTAAGCACCCAGAATTTTTACTGGGCACTAGTCATATAGGCATCTTTTCCCTAGTATATACCCCAGTTCCACACTCCCAGAAGGAAAGCAGATGTTCATCATAAACCATTTGTTCACACAGTTTAGACAGAGTGAGCTGTGTCTAAACAGTGAGCAGGGACCCTCCCTAATCCCATGTTCCCAGACGCTGGCCAGGGGCTGACCTTGCAAGCAGGCCTTCGTAAGCACAGCAGCCTCAGGACTGCTGATCTGCTTCTGCCTGCTCCCCCGCTTTGTCTGAGAGTGCACACAGATCTGAGCACTTTAAGAGAGAAGACAGATTCCAGATTACAGTGTGTTGAGGTCCCTAGTTCCAGCCATGCCTGAAGCAAAGTTTCTCTTTTTTTAAATTTCTGAAGTCAGTTTAAGTTTCTGTCATTTGCAACCTTAAGAAGCATGCTGGCTAATAGAATCCATTCTAAATAAAGTCTTCTCTTTTGACTTCTTTTCTACTCATCAGCATCACTGCTTCTCTTAAATTAAATAGTCGGGGCCTTCTTATTGACAGGGGCCTAACCCCCATTGCCTAGTATAGTACCCGACCTATCAATAAAATTATGGTGCATGCATAAATTTTCTTTAGCATTTTAGAGAATTATTCTGTTTAGGTGGAAAAGGTAGATTTTGTGGCCTATTTACTCACTAATGTGACCTAAATTAAAATTTTGACCTAGCTGAGTATCTCCTTGATCTTCCCTTTTACAAATTATTCTTCATCAAGAAATTGGCCACTGCTCCTGGTAAGTAGCTCCTGCTACTCAGGCTCACCATCCTGGGCCGCCTTCTTTGTTTGGCCTAATTAACTGTGTCATCATTCAAGCAGATTAGGTGTATGCCTTCTTGGGAGATCAATTACAAAATAAATCAGTGTTTGTCAAAGTAGAAAGGGACGTGTCAGAAGATAAATTTTCTTTCCAGTCTTGTAGGGAAGCAGTAGAAAACAAAGAATGTTCTGTAGTGGCTTTACTGACATGCCTAGATGTGGAAAATAAGACCTGGAAGGGATCTCAGAGACCATGAATTAGTTCAAAGTTTCTTTTTGCAAAGGTGAAGAAAGGTCCAGGTGGATCTTTGACTTGTGTGATGTGATTGCAAGAGGATTTTTTTTTTTTCCTTTTTGTCTTTTTTCGTGTCCGGCAACGGATCACAACCCTCAGTGTCGCGCCCGTACCGGACCAGGACCGGCAACGGGATCGCAACCCTCGGTGCTGCGCCTGCACCTCGCTCAGCCAGTGAGCGGGAACCGGTCTGTATGTGGGATCCGAACCCTTGGCGGGAGCACCGCCGCACTCCCAAGCGGCGCACTGTAGCAGTGCGCCACCGGGCCGGTCCAGCAAGAGGATTTAACGTGGGTGCAGGTCTGTGTTTTATCATTTCTTGCCTTAGGTAAGTAAGTCCCTGTACCTTTCATCGGGAAGGTATCTTCCTAAGGCTGTCCGTTCAGTAAGGATTTATTGAATGACTGTGGAAGGAATGATTGATCTATAAAATAAAGGAATTTGACTAGGTGAGCTCAATGTCTCTTTCAGTTCTGTGGATCTTCCACAAATTCATCCTATCAGAGGCAAAGCCAGAACCATAGAAACCAGGGCTCCCCTTGATGCCTCTGTTGCCCTCACACCTGCATTTATCTATCAGTAAATCCTGCTGGCTCTGTCTTCAAAGTATATCCCAATCCAAGCCCCGTAGATGCTAAAAAATTAGTTCTGGAGTAAACAAAATTAGGTCTACGGCTGCAGTGACTCTCTGGATTCTACAATACTTTTCCTGCCTTCTGCTTCTGTAAAGTAGCAAATCACAGGTGCCCTGGAGACACCAAGGGACTTGAATCACTGAGGTTAAACCCAGATGTGAAACACTGTCTAAGGCAGGAGTAGAGACACAGAGTGAAGAATGAAGTCACCCCAAAACAGGGTTCCCATGAGAGTTCAGCACTCCTAAGAGTGGATGGTGACCTGCTGGCTCAGCCCACTGAGAATCTCATAACATTCGGCCTCTAAATCCATGCTAGATTCTAGCCTCTCTCTCTGGCTTAGAAGCAGTTACAGTGGGAAGTGGGCTTTTGAGTAGCTCTTCATGCAATTTCTAGCAGCCTACAGTAGATGCTCAGCCCCAAATGTTTCCTTGACTTAGGTTTTTAGAGATACCCTGATATCCCATGACATCAGCTCTGCTTTAACTTTAAAAAAATAAATAAATTGGGGAAAGAAAATAAGTTTTCTTTGTAGAACAGTAAGAAGAGTACTCCAGACAGGACAGGGAGCAGTCAGCATAAACGTGCCCTCTGGGCATCACTGTGATAGTGAAGGAGCTTAGCTCCAGAGGCGAAAACAAGAAACTAGGCCCTTTCAGAAATAGACTGTTCTGTCTGGGCATCATTAAGGTTCACCACACTGACCCAGTTCATACGTATGTGTCATGAATAAAACAATGCGTGTCCATATCAGCACAAAGAAGAAAATGAAACTCTCCTGTATTTCTACTACTTAAGAGAATATTTCACACACTTCTATGCGTACAAGATTTTTTTATATAAAAGTGGGATCATAAAAATTTTTATGTACTAATTTTTTTTCTTCTTAACTATACAATGTAACCATTTTCTCTTATTCACCAGGTCAGTTTTTATGTTTCCTGATATCCCATGGTATGGTGATATTAGTATTTGTCTAATTCAGGCTTTCTGTTTGGGATTCTTGGGCTGTTTCCACCTGTTTTTGGTATTTAAAAGAATAACAAATTCCCCTCTCTTGTGAACATCGTAAGGCTTTGGCCCAAGACTGATGACATATGGCATCTGTAGACACTCTGAGCTCAACGGTGCAGTGTCCTGGCTGTGAAAAGTGAGATAACCCTGTGTTCAAGACCCAGCCCTGGCCATGTGATCTTGGGTGATCCAGTTAACCTCTCCCTGCTATACTTTCTTTATGGGAAGACTGGGTGCCTTTCCTACTAGTTCACAGAGACCAGCTGGCCTGAGGATTGAATCCGATCACCCCCCTCTCTATTCCCTTCCCTTCTCCCCAGTGCAGTTGCCCCCAACACTGGCTTCAAGTTAGAACCATCTGGGGAGCTCTTGAAGGATAATGATGCCCAAGCCTACCCCGTACCAACCAAGTCAGAACCTCTGATATGGGCACCAGCCGTCCACGTTTTTAAAAGATCCCTCCATAGCGCTAAAGTGCAGCCAGGACAGCAGGTTGAGACTCACTGCCCTGAGGTTGCTGACCGGGATCTGCTGGTTACTACAACAAAAGAGACATTGTGTCTTGGTTGTTCTGCCATGAGGGTGGTGGGGCAGGGTAGTTTTGGGGAGAAATGTTTGGAGACAGGATTAAAATCCTGGCACTTGTGCCTCCCAGGGAAAAGTTCCAACCTGTTTATTTTGTGTCAAGAGCTCAAACACTGATCAGAATCCAATCCGACATCATAAATGCCAGAAAAGGTCAGAGCGGGTCTGGTCATGGGATCTAGCACACACAGCCGAGCCGAGGTTGGCACTTAGTCAGCTCCAAACTCTTAGCTGGCAAACAGCACGGAGGGACTTGGCAAGGCCCAGCCGCTTGGTGCCCCAGTCACAGAATGGAGGTTCACGTAGCTCTGTTGCTTTTGCCGAAGGAGAAATGCATTTTCTCAGCAGTTGTTCTCCTTGACTCATTAGTGTAGTTGGCATGTGGTTATTTTTTAACTTCTCTGCAAATATTCATGGAAAGAGAAGGGGAGTGGAAGGTAGGCGGTGTTAATGTTTACCAAGATCCTACTTTGTTCAGGCCTTCCCAGCATTAAAGGGACTGGGCCCCTCGCTCCAGGCCCACTGCCCCAGCGGACATCTGAGGTCACACGGTTAGCAAAGGGCAGAGCTGGGGATTTTATCCCAGGTCAGCAGAACTACACACTTTAGGAGTTTGGGGGATTTAATTAGATAACTTCTGGATAATCTGACAATCCAAAGGAAACCTCATTGTAGGGTACTTAAAACAACTTTCCATATGAGTTTGTCAGGCCAGGCTAGGTAATAGAACAAGATATATTTGAGCAGGTCATTTCCCTGACTGGGCCCACATGGAACCCCAGTGGCCCCTTTAATAAAAGCACATCCCAGTCCTCAGGGTTGGCAATGGAATGAGTGTGAAGTGCAGATGCCCATGGGTATGGGGAGTTTATCTACCAGGCCTTCTATTAAAAGAGCTGACAGGATTCCACCACCAGGTCTTGCTTTTTTTAATCTGTGAAGTGCAGATGTAGGGCCATCGGTACTTTTTACACTTTTTGGACTGTATCCCAGAGTAAGAAATACATTTTGCATCACATTCCAAAAAACGTGTGTGTACGAGAGAGTACACATACATCTATGTGTATATACACACATAGATATATGCAAACACATTATGCAGATATGCAACTAAAACAATATTTTCATAAAATAATACTTAACCTTACTGTGTTTAATGAATTTTATATTTCTTTCCTAATCTGTTTGATGTATTTTAATTTTTAAAATGCTTGTCCAGACCCACTAAGTTATTTTTACAATCCCCAAATGTGTCTCAAACCCTAGTTTCAAAAACACTGAGACTGGAAGATCTCCTAAGATGCCTTTTAACTCTGTATTAAGTATTCTGAAATTCAGCAAAGCTGCCAGTAATCAGAGAGGAGATCATAAACTCATTTTCTAGAATCTACATGCTGGAGGGGCTATGAGGATCTCATGTGGCCACTTAAATGAGCTGGTTCGTGTGGCCATGCCAAGCACTGTGGCTGGCACACAGTAGGGGGAGCTGTGTGTCTCCCCTTCCTTACTTCCCAGGGAGGTGCCGTGTATTATTAGTCTCTGTGTTCCTAGCATCTGGCATAACACTCAACATTAGCCTCAGTAAATTGATGGGGGAAAAAGAAAAAATTCAATTCCCCTTTTTTTATTAAACTTTAGGGAAGATTGCACAATCTGCCTTTATAGTGCTATTTATTTTTTTAAACTAGCTTCAATCCAATTCAGGAGTATGTGTTGAATTCCTACTACGTGGCAGGTGGTGGTGGATATGGAAGATGCTAACTAAGGGCTGTGCGGGTGTAGGAGAGGGAGAACCAGTTCTGCTCAGGGGGAAGCACTTGAGCTGGGCTTTGAAGGCTAAGGAAGAGTTTGTGGTCCAAGTAGCAGGGAATTCCAGGTGAAAGGAGCACCTTGGAAAAGTCATGGAGGAATGATCCATCAGGATATATTTGAGGCACAGTGATCCATGGATGTGGCTGAAGCTCAGAGTTCACTGGAAGCAGAAGTGCGGGTTGTTAAGACTCAGTGTCAGAGGCGTCAGGCATAGGTCCAAATCCCAAGTCTTCCGCTTTCTGCCTGTGATAGACTGAATAATGGCGCCAAAGATATCCTCATCCTAACCATGCCCTGGAACCGGTAAAAATTACCCCCTATAACAAAAGGGTAATTTTTTTTTTTTCCTTTTTGTCTTTTTTCGTGACCAGTAATGGGATTGCAACCCTCGGTGTCGCGCCCGTACCGCGACCGGCAACGGGATCACAACCCTCGGTGTCGTGCTCGCACCACGCTCAACCAGTGAGCAGAACGGTCTCTATATGGGATCCGAACCCTTGGCGGGAGCACCGCCACACTCCCAAGCGTCGCACTCTACCAAGTGCGCCACCGGGCCGGCCCACAAAAGGGTAATTTTTGCATATGTGATTAAGTTAAGGATCTTGACATGGGGAGAGTACTGTATGGGCAAGCCCTAAATATAACGAGTGTCCTCATAAGCGAATATAAGAGGGAGATTTGGCTGCAGCAGTGATGTGCTGATAGAAGAAGCTATTGGAGCAATGTGCTTTGAAGATGGAGGAAGGGGCCACAAACCGAGGAATGCAGGTGGCCACCAGAAGCTGAAAAGGGCACAGAAACAGATTCTCCCCTCAGAGCGTCCAGAAGAAACCAGCCCTGCCAGCATCTTGATGTTAGCCCAATGAGATGGATTCCATGCTTCGGACCTCTGGAACTCTAAGAGAATAAACTTGTGTGATTTCAAGCCACTGGGTTTGTGGTAATTTGTTTCAACAGCAGTAAGAAACTAATACAGATTGTTCCCAACGCAATGTACAATGGCTCGACTTATGATACCTCAAATTTACAGTGAGTCTTACCAGAGCTGCTGGCAACAGTGATGCAAAAGCGATTCGCATTCAGTAGAAACGGCACTTTGAGTACCCTGTACAGCCATTCTATTTTCACTTTTGGTACAGTGTTCAATAAGTTATATGAGATATACAGCACTGTAGTATAAAATAGCATTTGTGTTAGATGATTTAGCCCAACATTATTTATTTATTTATTTTAAAATTTTTTTAAACTTTTATTGAATCAAAATTGATTATACAATTTTGGGGGATTCAACATTGAGATATGTTGATCTAATCAATATTACTAGCATATATATTGTTACAAGCTGTAATTACTCTTTATGTCCCTTGTCCAATCTCTCCCTTCACCCCAATTACCCTAGATTTCTTCTGAATGAATAATGGTTACTCTGTTGATTTGTTGCCTAGATGATCTGTCCAATGCTGAGAGGTGTGACCAGGTCCCCCAATATTATAATAGAGCAGATTCTTCTTCTGTCACTCTAAAATGGATTTAGCCCAACTTTAGGCTAATGTAAGTGTTCTGAGCACATTTTAGGTAGGCAAGGCTAAGCTATGAAGTTCAGTAGGATAAGGGTATTAAATGCACTTTCCAACTTATAGTGGGTTTATTGAGATGTAACCCCATCATAAATCGAAGAGCATCCATACACTACTTTAAATGGCCTTTGGAATTTACCTCGCCTCTTTCAGCCTCAGTTTCCTCATGTGTAAAAGTGGGGATAGATGGGAGTAATTATGCCTGGAGTAGCACCCTCATAAGGTAAACCTCTTTGCAGTAAGGATTGTGTATGTACATTTAAACATGGAGCTTAGCCCACTACCTGGCACATAATAAGGCCATTTATTTGTAGAAATAAAGATGAGATACAAGAGGTAGTCGCAGATCCAATTTATGTTTCATTGAAAATGCTTGTTGACTTGTCTTCATTTCTGGCTAAGCTCTAAGTGCTGAGTGGAAGGGTCCATATCTATCTGGTGTATCACTTTCTCCAGTGCACAGCACAGTGCCCTATATGTTAAGTCTTCTGTAATTGATTGATGCACGATTAAATGCATTCTGTGTTTTATTTGGAGATTCTAAATTATGAATAGTGCAGAAGGCCATTTGTAGAGGGAAAGAGTACAGGTAGGGAGACCAACGCAGCCACCACAATAATCCTAGTGAGAGATTACTTTTCAGATCCAGTTAAAATCCCTCATGTTGCCCTTTCATTCTCCGCCCTTTAATTCTGTTCTTGGAGCAAGAGAACAGCTGCAGTCTGTCCTCAAATAGTCTCTTCTTTGCCATTAATTTGTTCTTCAGCCTTCCCTTTCCATGCGGAGTGACCCACATTGTTTTGGCTTTCCCTCACTCAGAGTACAGCATTGTAATGCCATGCAGATGTTGCACATGGATGGCCCAGAGGACAAATTTAGCTTGCACATGTGTTGTAAGTGACCCACACGTACTTTTTTGTTTAATGTGAATTATGCAACGTGGCAGCCTGAACACAGGAGCTTAACTCCACGCCCTCTCAAAGTCCACTAAAATGGCAGGAAAAGAATAAAGGAAGACATGAATTCACAGCAAGAAAGAAAATGGGAAAGGAGAATATGGTAGATGAGGGATATCAGCAGATTTGGGGAGCTGGAATGCAGGGGAATGGGTACTGACATCACAGAGCAGCGACCCCACTGGGCAACAGGCAGGAAGTGGGCTGCTTGACCTTGCTGGCCCCAGACAAGGTTTGGCAGTGAGAGGCTCCCCAGATGCCATATGCGGTGGATCCCCAGCCCTATGAGAGGGCTGGTCTATAGCATGTGTCAGAAACAGTTGGAACTCCTAACCCTTCCTCCAGCCCATGCAGCCAGCAGATGTTCCTCTCCAGCCCCTGCATGCTGCTGAAGGTTCTCTCTTGGACACACTGCATCCACGTGACTCTGAACATGATCCATCATGCAGAGAAGGGGTCATGGCAGGGCACTGGAATGAAAATAGGGAAGTTGACAGAAAGTGTGCACCCTGGAAGGGAAGGCCCCTTGGCCCCCTCCTCAGAAGTCAGAAGGCTTGAGGCCAGTTTTCTATCCTCCAGACAAGAAATTGTCTGATTCCTCTCTGAGGAGACAGCCTAGCCCAGGATTCTGACACTGATGTTTGGGCTACCCCACTGTGCTCACTTAAGGTGATATTATTACTCTCGGCTTCAAACCCATCCTTCTGGACTCTGCCCTGAGATATGGGGGGTGGGATTTCGCTAACGTTTCAGCGTTGCCAGCAGCTCTGGTAAGACTCTACAGATAGGAGCTCTTGGGGAGACTGAGGCAGGAGGGGAAGAAGGGACTTGCTCCTGCCTGTCTGCTTCCAGGTTTTGTCAGAGTCACCCCAGCAAAGCGTTCTCAGCTGCTTGTTTAGTTCCAGTCCGTCCTCTCCTCAAGCCCAGAATGAGCTCTGTGGCAGCTGCCCCTCGGAGGCCTGGACCAGGTTTTGTCAGAGTCACCCCAGCAAAGCGTTCTCAGCTGCTTGTTTAGTTCCAGTCCGTTCTCTCCTCAAGCCCAGAATGAGCTCTGTGGCAGCTGCCCCTCGGAGGCCTGGACCCAGCACTGTTGGATCCCCCTTCCAAACTCCTAAATTCTAATAATCCTGACTCCTTCCCTTCATTTCCCCAGCCCTAGGAATGGCAGCTGGCACTTGCAGTTGCTACCTGTGTGATATCTCAGTATTCCTCTTTTGCTTTTACAGTCCTTCAGACCTGGCTAGCAGCTCTTTATTCAGGTTCCTCTGGGTGGAGTTTCTGCCTCTGACTGGACACTGCCAGATGCACCCAGTGAAAGGCCATGACTGACTCATCACCCTTCAGTGAAGGCCAGTGGTCCCGAAGCCCACCCATGTGGAGTGCCCCACTCACGTGCTCCTGCATATTGTGAGGGTCAGTAGGCATCGGAGAAGAACGCTACTATAAAAGTCAGAGGTCAGTTTTGACAGATTGAAAAAGCAGTGGGTAAGAAACAGAAATAAAGCCGAGAAGAGCAGCGTACTTCAAAGAAGCTTAGTGAATGGCCTCAAAGAGATGAAACAGCTATTTCAGTCATAAAACCTGGACAGGAGCCTACTTTTAAATAAGGAACCTTTGAAAAACAAGGGGGAGCTTTAGCAGATTAAAAAGACGACAGTTGATTTTTTTTTTTTTTTTTAAAGTCAAAAGTCAGAAGACAAGGTTGGGCAGTTCACTGTCTAGGTTCTTTCAGATAACTTTAGGCTCATGAGAAGCAAACACAAACATACATCTATTAAACACCAAGCGTGCAGTCGCTGGGCTAACTTATCTCCACTTATGTTATCCCATTTATTACTGGTAAAAATCCACAGAGTGTGGACATTTCACATCCATCGTATGGAGAAACTGATGCACAAAGAGCGCCACCTGACTTCAAAGCTCGCCTTCACCCATTGCCTCTGAGAAGGGGAACTGCGTGCCAGCTGAGGACACAGCCCGCCACCAAGTTACTGAGAGGTTGTGTTGGGAGACGGGCTCTTCCTTGTCCAGCTAATTGAAAAAAGGAAGGTGTTCAGAAGAGAACTCAGCTGATAGGAATAGTCCTAAGTGGGGACTCGTTCTGTCAGGCATGGACAGGGCCACCCGGCAGCTGACGATGTTAATAAAATTGTCAGACAGCTATTAGAACAGCTTAAAATTATCCCATTTTTATAGGTACCTAAAAAGGCCGAACAGCTCTTGTCTTTGCTCATAAAACGAACATCTGTTAGCTCCTGAAATGCTGGGACCCGTTGTTAACGGCTGGGCCTTGGTATATCACTCGTCCTCGGGTGATCAGTAACATAGTCGGGTCTTTACCCCCTTCCCTGAGATGGTCCCTGTAGTAAGTGCATGCACTTGATGTTTCTTTTTTCTAAATATTTTTACCTTTCCTATTTCTCCCCGAAAGACCTTGAAATCAAACATTTGGACTCCACAAGCACCTCCGGAGCTCTAACCTACACGTGTCCTGCTCTTTCTTGGCCCTTCTGGGCACTAGTTCATACTGTCAGTGGCCATATCAAGTGAGTTAGTAACCAGACATTATCTAGCAGCAGTTCCCAGGCCAGTTGTGCCCAACACTGTGCTTGGCACTCTCAGAGAAATGAATGCATACTTGTTGCATGTATAAAGGAAAAGGATCTTAGGATTGAATTCTTTCTTCCATTCTGATAACTCAGCACAGTCTGAAGGTTATGTCTTATAAATATCAGAAGGACCCGAGACACCTAGAACTTAAGCAGCTGATGATGATGGTGATAATTTGCAAATCAGTACCACCTACTACTGTCTAACCCTGAGTCAATGCCAGTCAGCCTCTTTTAGCCTCAGTTATTATATCTGTAAAGTGGGCATGAAAATCTCTGCCTTATCGCTTCTCGGCCTTTTGGCTAGATCAAGTGAAGATCTCTCCCTTAGATATTGGTGTCTGGATCATTCGAGATAATGTATGTAAAATACACAGATTGGCACCTGGCACAGAGTAGGGGTTCAGTAAGTGGCTGTTCCCTAGTTTTCCCCTTTCAGGACTTGCACATCTGTACGTTCACCTGTCACATATACAGTCCCATCCTAGAGCCTAAGGGGACAGAAGCAAGTATAAAACGGAAGCCTATCCCTCAAAAAGCTTACAGTCCAGTACGTTTTAGCCTCATAAAATTTCTCAAAGGTGGGTGGAACAGGTGTTATGTGTTGGGAAGAAATTAACAAGATTAACAAACTCATGGCTGTCATTATACAAGGAAACAAAAGCTTAGAGAGCTTAACACAGCAAGTGGTGGGGATAAAATAAGGGATATTTCTAGTACTCCTTATCCCTGTTATAGTCATTCATTCATTTAGCAAATATTAAGTGCCTACTACTGCCAGATACATCAGTTGTACACAACGGCTGCATCTAAATTTGTTGCAAAATTGTGTGATAACAGCTTCCTGTATCATCTTGGTGCTCTTGAGGCTTCAAACCCTTCCCTCAAATCCCCTTTTTGCAAGCATGTAGCCTCTGTCACATGCCTTCATTGGAAGGAAGCTCACCTAGCAAGACAGTCTTCTCTATTTCTGGGCGGCTTGAGCAAATTGTGTATAAGCCTGAACCAGTGTCTCTTTAATTAACTTCCTCTCCCTGGTTTGAGCTCTGTCCTCGAGACCCTCCAGCTGAGGCTGATTTGTTCTCCTGTTACACGTAATTGAAGAGTACTATCATAGCCAACTGGGAGGCTTCTCTCCTCCAGGATAAGCAGTCTGCATTTCTCCCTATAAAGGATTCCAAGTTCCTCAGGATCTGTGTCTGGGGTCAGCAGCACACAATCACAAAGCCAGCCATAGGGACACCATATTCATAGTCCACTCTGTCATTTTCTGGCTGTGTGACCTTAAGCCAGTGAATTAACCTCCTTTATCCTCCTCAAAAGGAAGTGGAGATCACAGTGGTGTCTACCTCCAGGTAGTTAAAAGATTAATTGATGTAATTTTATGTGAGCGTGCTGCTTGTGGAGAAGGTGGTCATACTTGTCTGCAAGTATGGTGCTACTGGCTGCATGTTGTCAGCTCTCAGATTATAGATGGGGAGGCCGAAGCACAATCAGGCAAGTGAGTCACCCAGAGTGATGTATCTGTTAGTGAGAAGGTGAGGAGTGAGACTAGATATCAGTGTTCTTGCCTCATTGAATGACTGGGTAGAGGGTCAGTCTCTGCAATGCCTGAGTCCCTGGTGTGCACACTGGGATGTAATGGCCAGTGAGTAGCATAGAAAATGACCAGATAAGCAAATAATTCCATCAGAATCTGGAGCCCGTCGTGTAGGCTGCTGTTTCTCAAATTTGAATGTGTATCAAAGCCTGTTCCATAGGAAGCTTTTAGATCCTGGTCCTCATCCCTAGAGAATTCTGTGGATGCTGGGGTGGGGGGCTGGATTCTGGTGAAACTGATGCAGTTGGTCCTCAGGGGTCACAAGAGCGCAAATATACCTAGCTTCTAAATGCCTAAGTGAGCTGAAATCATGTGTGGCCAGAAAAAACAAGAGTGCCTGAGAAAGAAATTTCCACCTGGTTGTTTTGTTTAGTTTGGGGGTTTTGTTTTTGTTTTTGTTTTTTCAATTTAGAGGGAAAATTTTAAAGCAATATCATTAGGAGGTTTATCTGATGGTTTAAAAAAAGCCTCAGCAAAAAAGTCTTTCCTGGGGGAGGGAGGGGCGATAGGGAGAGATTGGACAAGATCTGATTTGTAACAATATACATACTAGTAATATTGATTTGATCAACATATGTCAACATTGGATCCCAGAGGTATGTATAATCAATTATGATTCAATAAAACAAAAACAAAAACGTCCTTCCCAACAGGCAATGGTATTTGCTCCCATTCAATGAGCATCTTCCAAGTTCTGTGTCAGATGCTATTTGTATCATTTCAGTTAGGAGAGCTTTTGGCTGCAAGTAACTGCTTTCGGCCATAAGAGGGTAGAAAGTCCAGCGTCTGTGGAGCAGCTCATCAGTGTCATCAAGGCCCCAGATTCTTCCTGTCCTTTTCCATTCTTATTCCATTGCCTTTTTGTCTTCGTGCTTCTCACCTCATGGTTTCAAGGTGGCTGCCATAGCCCCAGACATCTGGTCTTCACTTCAGGGTCCCTAGCAAGAAGAGGACAAAAATTCCTTCTCCTCAAGAGGCCCTACCTTTCTGTTCAGGATAGAAACCTCCACAGCAGACTTCTCTTTATATCTCATGGTTTGGAAATTAGTCACAAACTGAACCCTGGACCCTATCACTGCTCATAGGGAAGGAGAGTACCATGACTGGTTATACAGATTATGAGTCATTCCCTGGGGATACGGAGATATGTACTTTCCTTGAAATCTTCACCTGCTTCCTAAACAGGAACACTTGTTTCTGTTAGCTGAAGAGAAGGGGGAAAGCATTTGGGTAGGTGACAGGCAGTGTCTCCCTTGAAGCTCAGAGAGGATGAGTAATTTTCCAAGGACACACAGCCTGTGAAGATAGAGTCAGTGGTCACATTTAAGGTTGCCTTTGAGCCTGTATGCTTCCTATTTTGCCATCTTGCCTCTTGGATTGCACAGCCTTCCAGTCACCGAGAGATGCTTTGTGTTCCAGCAAACCTTAGAAAAGATCTAATCCGCTGCCCTCATTTCACAGACAGGAAAATGACGGCCACGTCGAGAAGGTGATCTACCTGAGTTCTCAGCTGTTGGGTGGGCTGTGAACTTCTTTGCCTTTCCTTTTTGGCACTTACTGCTTTTTGCCCTGCCAGGAGCTGTACACAGCAGGGCTGCTTTTCGTCTCGCGTAGACTTCCTTGTCCACTATCATTTTGGGCACCAGCTGCCCTCTTGTTAAACGCTCTTGCCAGGATTCCCAGTAGGTAACAGGGCGTCCACAGTAAATTAGGGCGATAGTGTTAGCTGTTGCATTTTGATGAACCTCAGTGGTAGAGTTGGGACCACACCATGCTGGTTCAACTGGAGGGACACATGAGCAGTGGAAAGGGCAGAGAGCAAACGGGTTGAGTGGCCAAGAGGCCATCATGGCACTCTGGCATTGAGCCAAAGATTAGAGGGCGCTTGCCGTTTCTTCTCCTGAGAAGCAAGCAAGATAACCTTAGAAGTCCCTCTCCCAACTCTTTGGAGAGTTCCTTTTGGGCAAGTCATGGGCTGGTAGGAAAGAGACTGAGGAAGGAAAAGAAAATAATTGGAGAAGAGATTGCTACTCCATGTTCAGGGAGTGGAGTAAGAGAGTATTGCGACCTGTTCATGCTGGGTGTGTGATAATTGCAGTTGATGAGTCTCTTCACCCTGAAAGATGGGGGTAATGACAGTGAGCACAGACTGAATGACTCCATGCCCGCAGAATGCTTAACGATGCCTGGCATGTAGTACACTCAGTAAATTTATCCACTCCACTATTATCATTAATATTGGAAATTTTTCCAGATTAGACCCTTTAGAACTCATCACTTGAAGAAGAAAGTGGGGCATCTACTTTGTGCAAGGGTCTGTTGCTAGAACATTTTACTCATATGTTTTTTTTCTTATTTAATCCTTCCAACAGCATGAGAGATCAATATTAATATTCTGATTTTACAGAGCAGAAAATTTGGGGGACCCAGAAAGATGAAGCTATTTGTTCAAGTCCAGCAGTACGTTGACACCAAAGTTGCTCTGCTCTTCTCCGCAGGAAATCCACCTCTGCCTGCAGCTGGCTGAGCCCTGCTCTAGGAATGGGTGTGTCATTTGGGAACACCCATTCACTCCTCTGCTGCCTCCTGGGCCTTCTCCCTCTACCTTCTTCCTTTTTGTTACTGTGGTTTGTTCTGGTCAAGTGGCCAGGCAGTCTTTTTCTCTATGACTTGTCACCTTCCTTTAATGGGTCAGCATCTGGGAGGTGATTGTACCTTCCCTGAAGGGAAGGCACATGGGAGTCAGGAAACCTCAGCCTCGGAGTGGTGTGGGTGTTACACCTGCTTCAGGGGCATGTCAAGTTGTCATGATGGGGAAAGACAAGAGTGGTTAAAAGTGGCATGTGTCTTTGAGGGATTCTCTGGACTGAGCCCCATCCCACTACCACCCACCCAGGAAAGAGTCATCTTGGAATTTATCTCCCCTGGGCAGATACATCTGATTGCCCTTGCTCTGTGCTCCCACAGCATCATGTACCTGGCCTTTTGTACATGTTCCAGTTTCCCAAGGTGTGTTCTGAGGACCACCTGCCCCTAAAGCATCTGTGGCATGTGTGGGAAAGCAGATTTCCACACCCAGTTCCCTAGACCTATGAGGGTTTTATCCTTGGAATGCACATGTGTGAGCAACTCCCTCGATGGTGTGGATGCTGTCTCAGGGCCAGGCTTTACGAGGTGCTGCCCTCAACTGTGAGCTGCATAGACACACGTCTGCCACTCTATCTCTGTGTTCCCAGCACCTTGCCTGGTGTGTTCTTTTAATTGAATGGTGGATTAATTGAGTATTTGATTAATTAGTGTACAATGAGAACAGAAGAAAGTCCAGGAAATGGAAAGTTCTAGTTTCACAAGAGTAAAAGAAAACAATAAATCAAAATTGCCTTGAAAGATCAGAATGGTCTTGGCAATTTAAGGACTTATGTTCTGTGTTCTCTCTGAACCCTTCTGTATTAGTCCGTTTCTATTGTTTATAACAGAATACCCGAAACTGGGTAATTTATAAAGAAATAAGATTTACTTCTTACAGTTTCAGAGGCTAGGAAGTCTACGGTTCAAGGGGTGCATCTGGCAAGGACCTTCTACAGCGACACAGAGTGTCACATAGCAAGAGTGGGCTGAGTGAGAGAGAGCCAACCTGCCCTCCTGCTCTCCTTTGAAAGCCATCAGAACCACGCCCATGGCCACCCATTAAACCATCAACCCATTGCTCCCTGAATGGATCAACCCATTCACTACGGCACAGTCCTTGCATCCAGTCATCTTTCAAAGGCCCCACCTTTCAAATACCATAATTGGGATTCCCACTTTCTGAACACCATTACAATGGATATTGTTTCCGATATATGAACTTTTAAGGGACACATTTAACCCATAGCACATTCGCAGGCCCCCGTCCAGTGCAGGCTGTGTCCTGAGAAGTGTGAGAGCACGCTGTCACTGCGCTCTCTGGATCTCATACACTACAGAATTTTAATCTCAAGCCAAACCCTTCGTCAGGGAACCTAACTGAAATGTGAACTGATGCCCATTCTAGATTTATTCATCTGATGGATGCCTCCGAAGCCCCCACATCCATACCAAGCATCACCCTCTGTCTGCAGTCCATTCTCTTCTCCCCTAGAAGCCAAGCAGGGTGCTTCTCCCTTAAGTGTCACCTGTTGCTAAAACAGGCCTCCCTAGGGGCCCTGCATTGTACTGACTTGTTTACATGTACATCTTCTTCATTAGACTTGAAGCTCCTGAAGACAGAAGGCTTCAAGAGTTGTATACCTCGTAGGCATTTAATAAGCCTTTCTGGAATAAATTATTAATGAAGTGACCAGATTCTGATGCCAGCTCTGCCTAGGAATTATTGGACTTAATCTCCCTGTATCTGATTTTCTTGAATACCAGAAAATCAGTGGATCATGCTGTTAATGGAGAAGATGCTAAAAGAGTCTTTTATCTTTTATTAAAGATAGCACAGAGAGCAATTATTTTAGCTTATTCTCCAAAATGGTAAAGGTATTAGTTAACTTTGCTTTGGTTTTTTTTTTCCCCCTAGAACTAATTTTTCAGCAGGCACTCATTTAGTGAGTCCTTCTTCAAGTGTTTTATGGGGCAAGCCATATCTTTTTCTTTATTTTTATAACAGCTATATTGAAATATAATTTGCATACCATAAAATCCACCCCTTTAAAGCATGCAATTGAGTAGGTTTTAGTATATTCAAACATTCAGAGTTATGCAACCAGCAACACTATCTCATGTTTTAGAACATTCTAATCACCCCAAAATAAATACCCCTTAAACATTAGCAGTCACTCCTTATCATCCTCCTCCTCCAATCCCCAGCTCGTGGCAACTACTAATCTACTTTCTGTCTCTAGGATTTGTGTATTGTGGATATTTCATATAAATAGAACCAATACAGTATGTGGCCTTTCGTGACTTCCTTCACTTAGCAAAATGTTTTCAAGGTTCATCCATGCTATAGCATGTATATGTACTTCATTCTTTTTATGGCCAAATCATATTTCACTTTATAGATATACCACATTATTTTAATGTTTTCATCAGCTAATAGACATGGGGTTGTTTCCACTTTTTGGCTATTATGAATAATGTTGCTATAAATATTTCTGTACATGGTTTTTGTGTGGATGTCTATTTTCAGTCCTCTTGGGTATGTACCTAGGAGAATTGCCAGGTGATACAGTGATTCCATGTGTAACATTTTTAAGAATTGTCAAGTTGTTTTCCAAATGGTCATGCCATTTGCAAGCCTGAATCTTAGACCTGGCTGTTCATGTGCTGAGAATACCAGTGCCCTGTGCCTTCATTGAATGCCAGGTAACTGGACAGGTGAAACATAGGTGATGAGTGTGGAGCAGACAATCGCAGAATCTTCCCATCTCTTCAGCCGCTCCGAGCACCTATTCAGAAAGCACGAGTGGGTCCATTGTGATGGGGAAACACTCAGAGGATCCAGGGCTAAGGGGTCACCTAGAAACAGATGAAGTTGTTTACCCATGGTATTTAATAGATACATTTTCATGTCTGGAGCTTGTGTCCTAATCATAGGTCAAATATCATTTGCATTTGTTTTTCTTTATTTTCAGTGACATGCAACAGAATTATTTGAGAGGCTGTTTCCTGCAGCTTTCAGCTTGCTTCAGTCTCTTTTTCTACCTTGCCCAGTAGTCGTAATCAAGATTCTTGATACTTCCAATTTCTTATTGGAGAGCTCACCTTCTATGCTGCAAATCATGCTGACACCATGGCCCTGAGGTGGCAGTGGAATTTGCATAGGTAACAGTTTTATTGAACACATGTTTTCTCTGGCCTTCAATCTTAAAGGGTCATGCTGAGCATATTATTGTGGGAAGGTTAAGGGACCCCTCTGTTTTTGGTGGCAGACTTTCTGCAGAATGTGATCAGGTTAAACTCTTCTTCCTCCCTGCCTTAGTTATCTTTTGCCTGAACTGAGATATGAGTCCCATTTTTATGACATCAACACATTGCCTAATAGCAAGATTCTAAACATTTTCCCAAACCAGAAAACCTGTGTGCCCAATTAATAAGTGCTAAACCATCTCAGTGGTTGCAACCTTGTTGCATTTCAGGCAAAATTCACTGGGCTTCCTCTTGCCTGATTTCTTTACCACAACGACTAAGTCCACCAACCAGAGATACCTTTAGTAGCTGAGCATGGTAGAGGAAGGCTGCTCTTTGCAGTGCCTTCTCCCAGCGGGCTGTACTTTACTTGTGGCTTCTGTTTGACTTAAGATTTTTTGAGCTAGATCTAGCAAGTTTTGGTGGAGCAGTGACTGCAGCCAACCAGGAAGAAGGCAGCGGCTTTGTCAGGCCTCAGGGGGAGGTTTGCTCCACCTCCTCACTTCCATATTGGAATAGGAAAAGGGATGGGCTGGCTGCAAGCCCTCTGGGATGGAAGATGGAAAGGGGGGGATTGGAAAGGATGGGTAAGCACAGGAAAGTGATGATCAGTGCAATGTTGTGTGGCCCCGAGATGGAGTCAGAAGGTTCCTCTGCTCAAGGAAATGAGTTTGCATCTGATCCTTTACTTAGACCATTAGAAAATATTTTATAAGATGACCAAAAGGTGAAGAAAAAAATGAGTAGATTAGAAAGGAAATAGAATTGGTGGTTGCCAAGAGTTAGGGATGTTGAGGGGATGGCAGGCAAGTGGGTATGATTTTAAAAGGGTAGTTCTTTATCGTGATTGCCGTGGTAGTTACATGAATCTACACATATGATAAAACGGCATAGAACTGTATGCACACATTGTACCAGTGTCAGTTTCCTGATTTGGACATTGTGTTGTAGTTATCTAAGATTCCCTGTTGGGGGAAAATGGGTGAAGAGTACACGTACCTTTTAGTACTATTTTTGCAACTTCCTATG
>NW_007729607.1:33353-36640 GCF_000696425.1 Galeopterus variegatus | reverse complement strand
CAAGAGGAATGAATATGTGTGTGATTTGTGTCACAATGAGCTAATCTCAAAATGATATACAAAGAACCCTTAGAAATTAATATTTAAAAAGACCAGTAACCATGGGCAAAGACTGTAAACACATAGTTCACAGAGGAGGAAATGCAAATAGTTGGTTCATAAACACAGAAAGAAACTCAACTTCTCCCTGTCAAAAGTAAAAAAAAAATAGAGGCATGTAAATAAAAACTGTACTGAGATACCAGTTTTTAACACTCAGATGACTGCAAATCTGTAAGATGGGTAACACTGGGTGCTGCTATGGGACAGAGACCCTCTCATGCTATATTGGTGGAAATGCAGATGGGGACTTGGCCGTTTGGACAAAATGCCTGTAACTGGGGTTACAGGGCTAACTGTTCACAAGATTTGTTTCCCCTTCCACAGTAATGCAGTCACAGCTGGAAAGTGGCTAAGCACCAGCTACGGACTATACTTCTCAGCTCCCCTTGCAGACATGTTGCTAGTATTCCCCAGTGGAATCTGAGTAGGAAAAAAGGGTGTGTGTGTGTATGTATGTGTGTGTGTGTTTGCAAAAATGGCCACAAATTCTTCCTCTCCCTTTGTCCATGTCCTGCACCAGGACTTTACAGCTCTTCCCATCAAGAGGAGGTGTCTGTCTCCCCTTCCTGAATTTGGGTTGGTCTTGTCCCTTATTTTGGCCAATGGAACAGTAGCAAGTGTGGCACAAGCAGAGACCTAAAAAGCACTTGAGCATTGACCTTTCTGCCAGGATGTGAGCAAGCCTGAGCTAGCCTGCTGGAGAATGAGACTGTGTGGAAAGAGGTCCTGTCATCTGAGCTGTCCTGTGATGGCTGTTGAGGCCACCCTGCAGTAGCCATTCCCAGCCCATCCACCAGCTCACTGCAGAGGTATGAGTAAGCCCAGCTAAGAGATGGGCCACATGGGCCCAGACCAGAGCAGTCCAACTGAGTCAGGCCAATTGCTCACCTGCACTTTAAGCCACTGTGTTTGGGGGCAATTTGTTACACAGCGGTGTGGGCTGATACAGTATACTACTTCCAGGACAAGTTTTCTAAGAACCACATGTGCCCCCACCATGTTCTGTTTTCACCATCCCACAGTCATTCCCGAGATAACCCATTGTTCAAAGCCAGTGACTGTCATTTTCAGTCAGACGGTCAGTGCCAACAAATATGGAGGCTCCACTTTGCCTAACACTGGCAGCTGCAGGCTAGATGCTGTGGCCTCAAGAGGCTTATCTGCCAGTGAAGGAGGACACTGCGAGTACCACAATATTATTATTATTATATTTATTATTAATAGATAGACACATTTATTTCGGGCACTGATCAGTGCAATGAGGAGAATAAAGTGGGAAGGCTGGTGTGTCTTACCTAAGTTGCCAAGGAAGTAGTGCACTGATGGAGAACAGGACACTTGGCAACAGAACAACACTGTCCTTTTACAAATGAGAAAGAGAGTCCCATTTAGAACAAGTCACCAAAGGATACCTCATGTTTTGCACAGTCATCCCATGGATTTCTGTCAGACCATGTCACACAGAGCATTACTGAAACCAGGACAGAGTCAGAGCACTCTGGGAAGGCAGACAGAATGGACTGGGATGAGAGTTCCAGCATGGCTGGAGAAGCAGCCGCGGACTGGCCATAGTCCTGCTGAGCACCCCAGCGGGTAGCTGGGGTGCGTGTTGGGGGGCAGTTAGAGATAACACAGTTCAGTACTGCTGTGTTCTACAGAGCATGCTCAGAGTGACCTGTGTGCTTGTTAGAAACAAAGCTTGCGAGGGCCAGCCCGTGGCTCATTTGGAAGAGTGTGGTGCTGATAACACCAAGGCCACGGGTTCGGATCCCTATATAGGGATGACCCGTTGGCTCCCTTGGGCGAGTTTGGTGCTGACAGCACCAAGTCAAGGGGTAAGATCCCTTTACTGGTCATCTTTTTTAAAAAAAAGAAAAGGAAAAAAGAAACAGAGCTTTCAGTCTACACGATTGTGAGATCCAGGGAACACGTTTTAACAGCAACCCGGGTGCATCTCAGGCACAGAACCGTTTAAGTCCACTGAAATAGGTGGGCAGGCAGTCTCTTAGCCTCTCTACAAGAGGAAGCTAGGAAGAGCAGTTTTTGAATCCTAAGGAAAACAAAATTTAAGCTAATTATCAAGAAGAAACCCCCTTTTCCTTAAGAATGGGAGTTAGAAATGTTCTGTCTTCTACCCAACACTGTAAGCAGAATACAGGCCGGTGATGTAGCGCTCTAGATCAGGCCTCTGAGAGAATGAAGTGTTTTTTGTCTTTTTTTTTTTTTTCTTTTTGTTCCTCACTTCTACAATTCTGAGTTTCCTCTTCTGGCTAAATGACAGACTTACTCAAGTAGAGCAGTAGAGGATGTAAAAACAGGAGCGATTTAAAAGAAAGCTGGCAGAGAATTATCAACTTTGTTTTTTTTTTTAATTTTGGGAGGTAAACTTCAGGGGTGAGCCATGGGGGAGCCCGGATTCTGAGGTGAGACCTGGATATCTGGGTGGCCAGGGCAGGGTCTGGTACTCTATCTTATCAGCTCAGGTAACCTGGCTCAGGACCTGTAGCCTATGGTGAGTTTTAGAGGTAATAGTGCCCCCTTCTGGGGCAAGTGAATAAAGAATCGAAGTTCTTAAAATACAACTTGCAAATCCTGAGCAGAGTAGAGCTTTTCCCTTAGTCTGGGGACAGAAACCATGACTTAACTGTTCCCCTCAGGGAGCCACCGTGTCTCCTTGATATAAGCCTCTCTCCAATATGTGACCTCCCTACATGTGGGCAGTGGGGACCTGCGGAGTTTTACCAGAGATGACCACACTGAGTCAGGATTCTTCAGGCTTGACTCTTGGATTTGCATTCACCATCTTGAACATAGCCATGATATATGTTGGGGGGGGGGGTTGCAGCAGGCTGATACAGGGATCGAACCCTAAACCTTGATGTTATCAGCACTGCGCTCCAACCAACTGAGCTCACCAGCCGGCCCTTCTCTGAGATATTTTTTAATCTTCAGAAGGCTGGAGTGTCCTGTAATGTGGTATCAAGCTGCCTGTGAAACTTCTTATTTTCCTTTGCCTAAAACAAGTTCTAACTAGCTGACTGAATGGCATTCTGTTTCTGTGTCCGCAGGTGTGTACATACCGTTGTTTCTTGCTAGTTATATCAGAATGTGATCACAGTCAGTACTTTGACAGTGATCACCGCCACACCCTTTCTCTGCCCGCTCTCCCCCAACCCAGGTGCCCT
>NW_007729607.1:29586-33270 GCF_000696425.1 Galeopterus variegatus | reverse complement strand
GGTTGCAGCAGGCTGATACAGGGATCGAACCCTAAACCTTGATGTTATCAGCACTGCGCTCCAACCAACTGAGCTCACCAGCCGGCCCTTCTCTGAGATATTTTTTAATCTTCAGAAGGCTGGAGTGTCCTGTAATGTGGTATCAAGCTGCCTGTGAAACTTCTTATTTTCCTTTGCCTAAAACAAGTTCTAACTAGCTGACTGAATGGCATTCTGTTTCTGTGTCCGCAGGTGTGTACATACCGTTGTTTCTTGCTAGTTATATCAGAATGTGATCACAGTCAGTACTTTGACAGTGATCACCGCCACACCCTTTCTCTGCCCGCTCTCCCCCAACCCAGGTGCCCTCAGGATATACTTAGCATTCTTGCACTTTGACTCCAATCCTAGTGCCCTCTCCTCGGCCTGGTGAACTGGGGGGGCCTCTTTGGAGAAACAGTGTATTGGACACTGTAATAGTCAGCACTAGTGGAGAAGAGCCCAGACTCCAGAGCCAGTCTGTCTGGGTTCAGATCCTGAGTTTGACACTTGCTGGCTGTGGAGTCCTGGGCAGGTGATTTAACTCGTTTGGGCCTCGGTTTCCTCCTGTGTAACATGGGGATGGTAATAACAGTACCTGACGTGGAGGGTTCGTGTGAGACACAATGAGTTAATATATTCTACGTGTTAAGAACAGTGCTTAGCATGAAGTGCTGCACATGTCAGTCACTAGTATAGCTTCTTAGCTTAAGGCATATGTCACCAGGTGGTTGTCTTCTTGGCCATATTTCCGCTGGTTCCCATTGCCTTGGGAAGTGGGAGCCTCAGACCACAGAAAAGTCTGTAGGTAGGGGTTGGAGTGATCTACAGAGAGCAAGGAAAGTGAATTTTTGGCCTCATTTAGTTCTTATAATCTTTAGGCCCTACTCATGGGGTCCAACTTGGTGGCCTAATGTTTTCAGATGAACCCACTATGGTTGACCCAGACGTACCCCTTATTCCTTAGGGTATGCTGTATCTGTTGGGTGCATCATAGGGCAGGGCTGGGCCAGTTCCTTGCCATTCACCCGCTCTTCCAAATTCAGGGCTTCTCACTTGGGGTCCACAGGTGGATTCCAGGGGTTCTCAGACCCTCTCAGAAGTTGTGAACAACACTCTTTTGTATGACATGTACTTTTTTGTAGAATTACCCCACAGAGTTCATCCTTTCCGCAGAGGGAAACTATCCTAGAGGTTAGAGTGTGTTTCTGATATTTGATGGGTGCTGATTGGGGGACTGGGGGAAAGTTGATGGTAAAGGATATAAGCGGTAGCCACCTCCCAATGTTTCATCTAAGTAACCTTCTCTAAGTAATCTAGAGTTAGCTTTCCAGTGGCTTGGGTTGTACAGCCTCTGGATTATCAATTAATACTTCCAATTCAGGAGAACCTGCAGGGGAAAAAAAAGCCACTTGCTGCCTTCCAGAGCTGAGGATTTTCATCAACTCTTCTGAATTATTCACACTCTCCATTTCCTTTATCAATGTAAATAATAAAGAGTTGGTGGCATTTTGGAGGCCCAGGCCCCAGTGCAAGAGTGTTTGTTTTCTTTTTAAGGCTCCAGTGAACATTTAAAAAGAAAGTGATGGTGTCCCTGTGGGTGCTTCTATGGGATTCTTGTCATCACACTCTAGTAAACAGGGAACAAAGGTGCTTAAATAGAAGGAAGTGGGGGACGCTCCCCTCGTTATCCAGGAGTTTCCCTTGAGGATAGTCTTGGCCAGTCCTTGGTGGTGTGACAAGAAGCAGAACCAGCTATATGATTTGTAGGGCCAGTGCAAAATGACAGGTGGGGCCCCCATTTAAAAAATTATGAATTTCACAATGGCAACAGAGTGTTAAATGCATAGGGTCTTTCTCAGCATGGGGCCCTGTAGGTCGCATGACCCCGAAGCCTGGTTGTGGGCTTCTCCCCCCACCCCCATCCTTTTCGTGCTTCAGCCCACTGGGTGTCACGCTGCTTTATACCTGCACTTCTTCTGCCTGGAATCTCTGTCTCCAGGTGTCCCTACGGCTCACTCCCTCATTTGTTTCAGGTTTCTGCTCAGATGTCACCTAGTAGAGGGCCTCCCCCAACAGCCCTCTCTCAGACAGCACCCCTCACACTCTCCCTGCAGCCTGTGCAGCAAAGACTCCACCCTCACCATGTGTGTTTATCATTTATTGCTGTTCCCACCCCAGTGAAGGGGAAGCTCTTGAGGGATAGGACTCAATGGTGTCCCTCACTCCAGGCTCACCAAGGCTGACACCAGGCCCACTGGGGAAGGCAGGCCAAGGGCGAGGGGCCAGGGGAGGGGGAGGGCTTGCTCTTGACTCTACCTGCTTATCATGGTCTTCTCAGGTAGCAGCGTTTCAGAGACTGTAGGTCTGTGTCATTCCAGATGCCTTTGGTAAGACTCAGGGCCCTGACCATGAAACCAAGAAAGGGCCTTGGCGTGAGAGAGGCTGAATTTGTCCCTCATTTTGGGGAGTATACTAAAATGTACTACTTTCCAAAGTGTGTTAACAGCTGTTGTGTGGGAGGGTTCTGAGGTCAAATATGCTGAGGGAGTCTGGTTTAAACAAAGTTAAACTGATCTCATGATTTCAGGACTTTTCAGAGCCCTTTCTATGCTACTAGTGCCTAGGCACCATTCAGGCGTGGAATACACCTTGGAACACCCTAGAATTGTGGGATGTTCATTGCCTGGGGTCCAGGAGGCTGCCGCCCACCCTGGCCTCAGCCTACCTTCTGGCAGATTGAGTCAGGGGACTGCCCCCCTCCCCCCACCACCCTTCTTCAGTCTATTAAATGAAGGGGTTTCTTACCTGAGCAGCTTTTCTGATAGTTTTACTATTGGATGTGTGCTGGATGGGCCCAGAGTTCCTGTCTAATGCCAGCATTCTGGAATAAATAATCCTGGCTGTCTATTTTCCACTCCCTGTCAGAATCAATTTATTTATTCAACAGATATGTGTTGAGTGCCTATCACGGGCCAGATCCTCTTCTAGGTCCTCAGAAAACAGCAGCAGCAAAGCAACCCACTGCCCTCCAGGAGCTAACCTTCTCATAGACGTCTAGGAGGAATAGCAGTGTGGATAGATTGGCTCTCTGTGTCTCTAAGCATCTGTTAGCACTGGAAAAGCCCCTTGTACTGGTGTAAAAGAAGGAGCATTTGGACCAAGTCTAGAGACCTGGATTAACATGCAGGCTTCAGCATCAGCAAGGGTCTTTGGGGTCTAGAGCCTTTGGTCTGAAGTCATACCAAGTGGGGACTAATATTGGCCCTACTGTTTGCTGAGACCTTGAGCAAATAACTTCTCATTGTCAGTTTGTTTTTTATCTTATTTTTCATCTGTAGAATAGGGGTAAAAACATCACCCGCCTCCGAAGAGATACTGCACCTAAAGCACAGCACAGTGCCCGATTCATGCTGTTCGTGCATGGCTATGAATTCTTGTTGACATTTGCAGGGAACTTAGGCGAGTCACTTTCTTTGGGCCTTGCTGATCGTCTTCTATAAAATGAAGGGTTTCACTCTATATAGGTCAATGTTTCTGATTCTAGTATTAGAAATTGGGTGATTGTTTCTCCACATACCGACTGGCTGACTGAAATAAGGTTATATGATGTGTATGTGTGTATGTATATATAATACATATATGTACCTGAGTCTAAACATATGC
>NW_007729607.1:0-28819 GCF_000696425.1 Galeopterus variegatus | reverse complement strand
TCGGCGGGAGCGCCGCCGCACTCCCAAGCACCGCACTCTACCGAGTGCGCCACCGGGCCAGCCCAGGACATCAGCTTTTAAGTCCCTAGAGCTTTGGGCATCTGTCCTTGCAATCTCTCAGCCAGTGTTCCAACCCCTGAGACATGCTGCTTTTTCACATATGTTGGAGTGTTCCAGGATCAGAAAAATGCATTCATGTCCCTTCCAGCTCAAGGGTTCTGTCAGTCCTGTTGCAGTCCAAGGAGATTTTACTTCATTTCCTCTTTCGCATGTGTTTGTTCTGTTTCTGTTTTTTCGAGAAGGTTGCATCTGCTTCTCTCTGGAATCTACTTCTGAATCTGTTTATCACTCGTCTTCTCAGGCAGAGCAGGTTCTTGCTGCTGGTCTTCATCATTCTGGATGTCATTTGTAAGATTCAGAACCCTGGCCATGTAACAGTCTGGAATGAGAAATAAAAGTGTTTGAGTTGCTCTGTGCTCAATAATACACTGATTTTACAAGGTTTAGCCCTTTTAGCGCAAAGGGGAATCTCAGCCAAAATTTAGACATGGGTAACTATTCTTATTACCTTGAAATTAGTCTTGATTACTCTTAAATTATTGAGGATTGACCACCAGGCAAAGTGATTTTTCCTTTCATTAATCTTATGAACTGGATGCATTTGTTACAAATCTTTTTTCCTAGCCAGTGCAAGGTTCCTTGTCTGCAGAGAGGCTTCTCCTGTAGTGCCTTTCTTTTGCATTCCTTACTTTTATTTGAGCATTTGATTAATGGTCACACCAGAGCACATCCTGCCAGCCAGACTTCGTCTCACCAGCAGCACCATCTGGATGCAATGTTTAGATCTTCTGGGATCCTCGGGCATTAGGCACCTCCTTTTGCAAAAACCTTGGTGAGGGTGATGTAACACACCTGGCTCTGGCATTTAAAAAATAACAATAAAAAGTAACGGTGAATGTGTTTCCTCGTTGTAGAGGAAAGCGTGTGCATCACAGGATATCTTGGAGACTAGAGAAAATCAGGAGACAGGAGACAGAAATCAGACATCGACTACTACCTGGAGATCATCACTGTTAGATTAGTTACTTACAATCTATTTTTCTGTACATTTTTAAAGACAGCTGTTTTCTTTCCATATGCAATTCGTATTCCTGATTTTTATTTTCACTTAACTTTATTGATCTTCATAACTATCTCTTTCACTGGCTGGGTACTGTGCCAGCTAGCGATAAATCATCATTTTTTAATGACATTGTTCTCTATTTGGCCTGATAGAATGTTTCTGGTTTTTTGAAGATTTAATTAAGACTTGGTTGAATTTTTTTGGCATACAGCATTCCCTATTTCAAATTTATCTTTTACTATAGATTAGCATAGTGTAATTTCTGGGTCAAAGGATGTGAATTTTTTTTTAAGGTTCTTAATCGTTTTCTTCCTCTGAAGGCTGGTGCCAGTTTATAGTGCAACCAAAGATGTCAGAGGGAGCCCTGGCAGAGGTGCATTTAGTGTTTTAGCTCAGAATGACGTGTTACCCATGACTTTGATTTTTCTTTTACAGGACTTTATGGATAAAAAAGAAAAAAATAAATAATAATGGCTTTTTAAAAAATTGATTATATGATGAACCCACAAGTAAACAGTTTCCTTTACTGGGCCACAGGTTTCCTCTCTGTAAAATAAAGAGATCAGGCAAGATGATACTCTGCAGTCCCATCCACATGTGTTTGGTGGCCATTACAGTAGGACAGTTTGACAAAATCCACCTCTTGTGGAATTGAAGGAGGAGAGGCTGGCCGCTAAACAGAAAAATGACATTCCATTTCATGGAAAACAAACAACCTTAACATGACTCAGATTTGTCTTACCAGGATGGAATTAGCAGAAACTACCTCACAAGAGACACAGCGTGCAATTGAGGCAGTGAGAGGTCAGAAGACAGACGGGGGCCTTGCCCCAGCTGGAGCATGTGCCTCCTCATAAACGTATTCCTGCTACCAAGTCCTTTTCCAGGGCGAAGCGATCCGTCCCTGCCATAGGGGACTGCTAGCATCCCAGCTTGGTAGGGTGCGGCAGGATTCTCTAGACTTGGAGTCATCCTGTCTTTATGGGATTAATCCCACTGGTGGTACTGCTTAGGTGGCCTAAATCCTTAGACCATTTGGGAACTATGATAACAGAGCCGGAAGTGCTCTGGGGTTTATGATGCAGAGCTGGATCCTGCCTCACTGTCTGCAGCAACAACATGGAAAATGGTAGAAAACCTCTTTAAATGCCAGGGAAATACCACCCGTGTTGTCTGTGTCATGCACTTCAAGTCTCCTTAACAATTTAAAAGATACTCAATAAATATCAGCACATAGGGCATTAAGCTTCCAGACCACTCCACATCAGGTATAAGGCAGTAGGCACACAGGTACAACTCACATGGGTGGCATCAGCAACATGAAGCAGCAGCAGCAATAAAAGCTGCATGTGGAGATACGCAAGTACAAGCTGCCACATGTGGAAACATCTGTCCAAATAGGAGCAGAATCTGGCTGCCCCAGATTGGTCTCATTAGACATTTAATAGCCCACCAGTAGAACAGGAAGAAAGTGGCTGTGTGTGTGACAATTGCTTGGCATTGTAGCACTGTATTGGCACCCATCACCTTGAATTGTGTTCATCTGTTGATGTGTCTGTCTTCCTACTGAAAATAGGGAAAATGTGCCAATTGTCGGAGAGCCTGGGGCATGTAGTACAGACTTCAGAATCAAAAGCTAAGTCAGTTTTTGACTTCTGTGGGCTTTGGTTTTCTTATCTGTGAAACATGGGTAATGCCACCTACACAGCAGAGGCAGTAGAGTATATAGCAAAATGCTTAGCACATCCTCCAGAAACAGGCCACCTGGGCTCAGATTTTGCCACCACCTTTTATTAGTAGAATGACATTGGCCAAATTGTGTAACCTCTGTGTGGCTCATTTTCCTCATCTGTAAAGTTCCTAACTCATAGGGCTGGTGCAGTGATTAAATAAGTAAATATGTAAAAACTGCTTAGAGGAGACTTGGGACCTAGCAGACATTGTGTTCACATTCTCTGTCATCACCACCAGCCCCTTCCAAGGTGGCTGCAGAGATCAGGACTGACATCTTTGCACTGCTTAGTGTGCGGTTGGGGCTTAAATGGTAGTTACTATTATTGTGTTAATATTCTTAACTACCAGCACAGTGTATGGTATGGCAGTTTGTTAGTAGTATAGTGAGCTCATTCCTCAGGCTTATTCTCTAATCTGTCAGGTAGGTGCTGGAATTTTTATTTTATTATTGCATTCACATATTCTAGGTCTTTAGGTCTCAAAAGTAGATAAAAACCAAGGTCAGCGATGAGACCTGACCGTGCAGGACAGGACCTTCTCCTAACTGCCAAATCATCATAGCTAGGTGAAGCCCAGGTAAATATGCACCCCTCACTTTACTCTCTCTGGTTCATTTCTGTCCAGATGAAAAGCAGAATAGAGAACCTGTAAAATACGCAGTTGGAGAAAACACAATTTATTACTAAAACTCTCTCTTTCTGTAGAGGTCCCTCTTTTAACGGGCACCGTTCGCCCTTGAGTGTGGTGTGTGCTTGAGACCTCCAAGGCACTTGCTCTTGCTGCACTGCCTCTGTTTTGCAGGAGGGACAGCTGAGGCCGGGAGAAGCAGAGCCTGCCTTGCATGAGGTGAGGAGAGTATTGATGAGGCCTGCGGTTCTCAACAGGTGGCCCTGGAGCTAGCAGCATCAGCATCACTTGGGAGCTTGTTAGAAATTCAAAGTCTCTGGCCTCCCCAGACCTCCTCAGTCTGTGCTTTAACAAGCCCTCCAGGTGATTATGATGCATGGGAAAGTTTGAGACCCACTAGGTTAGGCTGAGCATTTCAGGCAGGTGATGTCTTTTGTAAGGACAGCCTAAGGCCTGATATACCTGTGCATTTTCCTTGCTCCCCAAGCAAATATATACCTGTGACCACACAATCAGAGCGGTAAATTGAAGCCAATTAGCAGCTAAGTAACTGCCAGCACTTGTCACCAGGGTGGTTGTTAGTAATTAGCACTAATGACTCTAGAGAGGAAAACAGTTGTGGTTCAAAGACATCCCACCATTTGAATTCACTCTGGGTCTTTCAACGTTTTCCTGCCATATTTTTCTTTTACATGCAAACACCGTCGCAGTTGGATGGATGCTGCTCTTGAGACAAAAATCACATGAAGTAATAATATGCAGTTGTGTTTTTTAATGCTTGTCAGGATGAGCTAGTTGAGTTGGGGTGTACGTGAAAGCTGTGAGTCAACCTTTTGTATGCACCTGCATAATTCCTATAGCAATGTCATGATGTATGTCGTAACTTTCTACAGGAAGCATAAAGGGATTTATAGACATGACAGAAGTTGTTGGATGAGATCACCAAATGACAGTTCTCTCTGCATTTAGTGAGATGGAAGAGAAAGCAAGAAAAATTTCAGAAAGTCAAATATGTAAACTTCGGTGTTGAGCTACCAAACATGGGTTTTAGAAAACTTCAAAAAATGATGAAATTAACATGTGCCTCCCATCTGCTTACCCATTGTCAGGCTTGGGCTCACACCCTTCAAACCCATTGTACAAGCCTGGGTCACAAACCACTCACATACCAGTCACCAGACCCCTTACATACAGGTCGCAAGCTAGGAAATTGGAAGAATCCTGGGAACCGATGGCAGAGGACAAGAGCTCAGTTCTCAGCTTCCTCAGCAGCAGCATCTTATAGCAGCCTTCAGCCGATCTGGCAGTGGCAGTATCCACCCCCAGGCATTCCTGGAGGTGGGGCAGGGGGCGAATCAGAGCTACTCATCCTTTATACTTAAGTGCAATAACCCAGGACACCTAGGTGGGCATATGCAATTACATTAGACAATAACTGAGGAAGAGCTGAGCACATGTGCATATTTACATCAAATGCTCAGCAAGCTTCTGAACCCCTCAAGGGATCCTGACCATATATCTTCACTTTTCCTACACCCATGAATGCAGTGGGTGCTGGAAGAGGGGAAAGGCTACTTTGGGACCCATATGCTCCTACAAATGGAGTGATTGCATCTTACTAATTTCCAATTCCCCACAGTGGCCCCTGCATCTTACCCAGGGTGACACTCACCAGTAGTCATCAGAGCGATGGATTGAGTGGAGTTGGACTGAACACCATGTGATTTTTGGCTGTGTAAAATTTTCTTGTTTAGTATAGACACTGTGTACTCCACTGTGATCAAAGCTTGTCTCCGTGAAAGTTTTGAAGTTAGCAGATATTTAGTTGTGCAGGGTCTTGTTAATTAGGAGAGGGAGCAGGTTATCCAAGGGAAGTGTGTCTGCTTCAGCCCTGTCTTCTTTCTTCCCTCAACACAGAGGTCTAAAATTAGGGAAGTTTGTCAGAAACTTGGAGAAGAGGTAAAAATTGTGTGATTTAAAGGTTCACCTCTTTCAGGAGATGACAGCTACATATTAACACTGCTAGATTATTTGTGAAGAGTGAGTCTACGAAAGCCCCCTTGGATTCTGATACCACGCCATTGCAGAAAAAGCTGGGATTCCTAAACTGCCATAGATTAAATAAGGGTTCTCCTAAACATGTGTCTACCAGAATACCATGCTCCCTGGACCAATTCTTTTTTTGTTTTTGTTTTTTTTTAAATTTTGGTAAACTATGCATAACAAAATTTTACCATTTTAACCATTTTTAAGTGTATGGTTGAGTGGCATTAAGTCCATTCACACAATCCATCCTTGTTGCTTTGCCTCACACAGATTTATCGCCTCTCTTCCCCTGGGTGATGGAGATGCAAAGGATTACTCAAAGCCTATCTCTTCTGAGCAGTGAGAGACCCCTAAGGGGTTAATTTCCTGGAACTCTCAAGAGAGAGGCATTCCTTCCTTTGGAAACCAGCCAATCAGCTGGGGTTCTCTCCCTGCAGTTATTCTTCACACCAGGAAGTTACTGGAAAAGAATGTAGGTGGGGCCATGGATAAGCATTGTTTAACAGTAGAGGCTGGCAACATCAGTGAAACAAGCAAAGTGACATTCCATAATGCATTTTGCAAAAGGTTAAGTCCATCCACCAACAAAAGCTTGATCTTAGCAAACACTGTTTTTCCCTACAGCAATTTCCCCAGTATTTTACATATCAGTCAAGTAACTTGTCTGTCCTTGAGCCAGCAACTTTGCTGTGTTACAAAGACTTTAGCCTGAGTAAAGTTTCCTGTCTTTTACAAGGTTAACATTTCTATATGTAATTCCAAAAGGTTAGACTAAACTTGAGATCACAGGGCTTTGGAAAATACGCTTTAGTAAAGTAAATGTTAGTGCTCTCTACACATCCCCAGAACTTTTTCATCTTTCCTAACTGAAACTCTGTACTCATTAAATAATAAACCCTCATCCTCCCCTCCCGCCAGCCCCTGGCAACCACCTTTTCTACTTTCTGTCTCTATGAATTTGACTATTCTAGGTACCCCGTGTAAGTGGAATCACATAGTATTTGTCCTTTTGTGTGTGGCTTATTTCACTTAGCATAATATTTTACAGTTTTATCCATGTTGTAGCATGTGACACAGTTTTATTCCCCAGGTCATCTACTTAAGGACTCTCAGCATCTTTAGCCATGCATTCAAAACCCCTCTCCAAGATTAACTTACAGCACCAGATACCATACAAACAACTTTGTTTCATTTGCAACTTCCTGAACCCAACAGTGCACCTGCTCTCAGGTCTCTATGCTTTTGCAAAAGTGGATCCTATGCCTGGGATGCTCATTTCATCAACCTGCTAAATTCCATCTCTTCCCTCCACCATCACCATGGCTGGGTATGCATGTGTGCTCCGCAGATCACAGCATTTTACAATATCATGACTATTGATTCCCTCTTTTCTTCATGACGCCCCACTCCCCATCCCTTCAGCCTGTACCTTGAGAACAGATTCTGCCTTGATCTTGTATCTCCCAAATATCTGGCCTAAGGCCCTGGTACATAGTCTGCGATGTTCCTCAAATCATTTTCATGGATTTTAAGAGGAAGTGTGCAGATTGCCATAAAGAGGTGAGATAAGCCAGATTTCCACTAGAATTTTAAGTAAAGAAAGATACTTGTGACTGCAGGCCTTCATCTAGCTCCATGCCACTTTCTCAGCACCTCCTCAAGTTGAATTTTGCAAGTTGAGGTCAGCATTGGTGAAGAGGAGGGCACATTAGCAGTTGTATGTCCCCAGTGCCAGAGCCCTGCTCTGGGGGCCTTGATCTCTGGGCCCCAGGAGACCTATGGTTTTTGTACCTACTCCAGAGTTGTCTTTTATTTAAGTTTAAATGGAAACTTGTTCCAGAAGCAACAGCTACCTCCCCAGCTCTGAGAAAGAAGATGTATCTTCCTCTGAGTCAAACAAACAAACAACAGAGAAAGAAATTATTCAGCACATATGTTCAAGGCATCCTTTGACAGAAAGGTTTGAAATGAGACCCCATTCCTTCCTTCAGCGAAGATCTAATCTCAAAAGGGTGCCAGGTCAGTGCCAAGGAGAACACCTGGCTGTGAGAACCATAACCAAATGGTCACTGTAAAGCATGAGGAATGGCCTGCCTTGATTTGCACATTGGGCACCTGCTGTGCTTCAGAGCTCTGGGGTTTCGGGTGAGCAAAGATGACAGCATGATAACTGCATCCATTATAGACTCTCCAGTGCTTTGGAGAGCAGAGCGCAGGGTGCTCTGGGAGCAAAGTTGTCAGATCCATCACTTGTTAAGCATTGGTCAGTGAGGGAAAAGAAAGGGAGTTGATTCCAAATGACAAGAACCTAGAGATGATTCCTGAAACCACACAATCTCAGCATGACAAGAAATCCTGAAAGCTTGGGACTGTCAGATCCATCACTTGTTAAGCATTGGTCAGTGAGGGAAAAGAAAGGGAGTTGATTCCAAGTGACAAGAACCTAGAGATGATTCCTGAAACCACACAATCTCAGCATGACAAGAAATCCTGAAAGCTTGGGATGGCCACTTACCTTACCCAAGTCATCAGGCAGCCTGTGCACAGAGTCCCCAATGACAGGGAACTCGCTCCCTCTCATGACAGTCTGTTGTGTCTCCAAAGAGCTCTGGCCTTTGAAAGTTCTTCATATTCAGCCCCAAATCTCCTCCTGCAATGTCTCCCTTTGTTCCGGGTTTTACCCCTCACCATGCAGAGTAAATCCCTCTGCCCAGCACTCCCCTTCAGATATCTGAGGCATCCACAATGTGCCCTGTGAGCCTTTTCTTCTTCCAGGAAAACCAGCCCCAGTCCCTGCAGCCCTTCTAGGGGTGGGGATGACATGTGAGCAGGCAAAGGATTAGTACAGCCATTTGGATCCTCTCAACTCTGCTGTGATAATGGTATTAGCAGTAGCTCCAGATAGAAGCCGGCATGCCTCTGAAAACCTGACAGTCTCAAAGCCTCAACTCACCCTGGCGTCTGGATGGGCAAACAGAAGCATGTGCTGCTCCGGCAGGCCACATTCTTCCATTAATCGCAGTCTTGTCCTGTGCCCAGGGCCCCTCTGTGCACTGCAGGACACAGGGAGAGGACAGGAGAGGAAAAGCACAGGCTGTTGAAGCCACACGCCTGTTCAGTCCTGACAAGACTGATGAATACAGGCTCTTTAGGAATCCCCAGTGTACTGAGCATTTTTAACTTTCAGTATTGGGGCATTAGAAGTGCAGTTGCCTCTTCATACCTGACACCTTTGGCCCTGGGTTACCTTCTCACCTGGGGTGGCCACCTTGCTCTGTCTCTGCATCCAAACTGGGATAAATGGTAAACATTTGAGTAATGCACCACATGCCTGCAAATATGATTAATTGTGCTTTTGAATGTCATTTGTTTCAAAAATCCTTGCGTCTACTTAAAGTATTACATTCTGTTAACTACTCTATTTTCTTAAATGCGAGTGTCTTATGGCAAATGTGATGCTAACTCTTCTTGGGGAATATTTCATTTTGTAGCTGCAACAACCCCATTGAGTTGATGTTACGCATCTTGCACAGATGTGGGAACTAAAGCTTAGAGAAGGAAATTCATCTGATCTGTTTCACGTGGCTTAGCAATTGGTAGAGCTGGGATTTGAAGCCCAGTCTGTTGGGCTGCAATGTTTGAACTTTTAGTCAATATTCTTTTTTTTTTTTTTAAAGATATATGTCACATACCATAAAATTCACCCATTTGTACAGTTCATTGGTTTTTAGAATATTCATAGAGTTGTGTGACCATCACCACAATCCAACTTTAAAGCTTTTCAACACTCCCCAAAGAAACCCCATACCCATTAGTAGTCACTACCCATTCTCCCAGCCCTAGGCAACTACTAAGCCACTCTGTGTCTCTATGGGCTTGCCTGTTCTAAACACTTCATATAAATGGAGTTATACAATAAATGGCCTTTTCTGTTTGGCTTCTTTGACTTAGCATGATGTTTTCAAAGTTCATCCGTGTAGTAGCATGTACTAGTATGGCATTCCTTTTTATGGCTGAATAATATTCTATTATATGGTTATACCACATTTTGATTATCCATTCATCAGTTGATAGACATTTAGGTTGTTTTTTGGCTATTGTGAATAAAGCTGCTGTGAACATTCATGTACAAGTTTTTGCATAGATAATATGTTTTCATTTCTCTTGGTGTGTACCTAGGAAGGGAATTGCTGGGTCATATGATAACTTCATGTTTCGCATTTTGAGGAACTTCCAAACCATTTTCCAAAGCAGCTGCACCATTTTCTAGTCACTGTTGCTGACTAGTCACTGTTGGTTTTTTAAGTAAAGGAATCATGTCTTGGGTGTTCTGGGTGAATCCTGCCCTCCTCGTTTTTCTAGTTCAATAACTCATCTGGTGATTTTTGACCCCTTCGTACAAAGCAGCTAGGTTATAAAGTTTCTGAAGCATTAGAATCTCAACTTAGGGACTTACCTCTCAACTCTGTGACCTTGGGTTTGTCAACTCTTCTTTCTCTATTGGCAAAATGAATTGATGTAAGGACTCAGTGAGGTACTGTATGTGAAAGCCTGGTACAAGGCTTAGAGCTTAGTAGGTATCCATTCATTCACTCAGCACCTATACTTGAATTCCTGCCATGCACTATAAAAGCACACAGTAGGAGCTGAAGAGGTAGGCAGTGCCTTCCCAAAGCCTACATTCAGAGGACCGAGAAAGACAGTTCTCCTGCCTGCTTGCCTATCCAGCCTCACATCTCCACACACGCCCTCTCCCTGGCTCACTCTCTCTAGAAACACTGGTGTCCTGTATTTCCTGAATCATTCTCCTTCTACCTCGGGGCTTTTGCACATGCTCTTCCCTCCTGCTGGACCTTTCTTCCCTGAGCTCCCTGGGCCCCCCACCCACCTTTGCTTGGTTGATCCCTACTTGTCCTTCCACCCTCAGCTTTGGCATCTCTGCCCCAGGAGTCTCACCTGTCCAAATAGGGTCCTCCTGTTTTGTACCTTCACAAGCACAACATCTCTCCCCTTTGTAGTACTCATCATGGCTGTCATTCTACGTTGAGTTGGGCTTGCATGATTCTATAATTCATGTCCATATCCCCCAATAGACTATACACTATTGAAAATCATTTGCTTTGGGCTGGAAGGGGAACATTTTGTCTAGGTAAGTGAAGATTCATGGTACAAGCCTCCTGCTGCCCCATCTGGACCACCAGGCATGGTGTTCAATTTGAGTACGTGTTGACGGACAGCCAGGTGTTAGGCAGGTTGAGTTTAAGAAAGGCTTGGAGCATCTCCCACCAGTTCCAAGAAAAAAAAACTGGAGCGTGTGAGATCAGAATCAAGGGCTGCCGACGGGCAGTTTCAGGGAAACCAGCCCATCTCCTACTCTATGTTAAAGTTAGTTAATCCTTTCCCACCCTGTGACCACAGCCAGCTACTGGTCATCAGGGGTGCAAGCATCTGGATTAACTCCCCCTAGGGTTTGGCTCCGTTTGCAGTAGACGCAGAGGCAACCTCCCAGCCTCCCCAAGTCAGCGTCTTCTGTTTCCTGCTCCTATTTTTGTGAGGCACAGCACCTCTCTCCAGCTCCTCTGCTACTCGCTGCCTTTGAAGTATAAGTAATAAACTTTTACAGATGGTGACAAGAAAAGCCTCATTAGCTCCGTCCCTGAGTCAGAGAGTGGCTCTAATCCACTCGCCTTCTGAATCCGACTCTTTAATGTATCATTTTCAATCCTGTACCTCTCAAATACAGCCCTGGATCTGCTTTGAAGTGTCACAGCCTACCCCCCTCTTACCCCTGCCCCACACTCTTGGTTTCTTTTTGTGTTCTAGGCCGAATAGTGGGGTGTCCTGGCTGGGCATGGAAACTGCCTGGAGACTCCCCGAGAATCCTCTGTCTTTTCACTGGTCCAGTAATGAGGACTGTCCCTCTCCCCCGAGTTTGCACCTGTGCTGGGTGTGCATAATCCACCCCCATTCCTTCTGGGATGGAAACTCTTCCTGTAGTTTAGCTGTGAATTTCCATTAAGCGAATTGCTTGGATCATCTGCTGCGTTAGCCAGTGTTAAAGTAATAATGATATATTCCATTTATTAATAATACCAGTCAACAGACCAATGGCTTATGTGTGTTGCCTTATTTAATCTCCTGACAATCACATAAGCAAAGGTGTTTTTACCATACCCATTTTATGGAGAGGATCCAGAGATTTAGAGAGGTTAAGTAGCTGGCCCAAAGTCATATAGCCAGCAAGGAGAGATTCTGCAGTTAGAAACAGGCAGACAGACAGAAGGACGTGCGCTCAACTTCCTTGTAAACCAGGAAGCTATGCGGCCTATTTTTCTTTAACAAATGCACTAGAATTTTTATATCCAAGTAATCTCCCATGGGAGATTCTGCACTTTAATGATGTTTTCCCCTTGCTTTAATTGTCAACATCTTGGTCCTCAAAGAGTGTTTGTACCTGTAATTGGACAGGTAAGATTAGAGTTGTGGAAGATTGAGATGAAGTAACTGCCTTGCTAATTCCTTTGCTGCCTAAAGATGTTTCAAAGCTTAAATTTGATGGTTGTTTGATAGCAGCATTTCCCATTTAACACCCAACTGTTGGCAAAGCCGTGTGCTAGGCACTGGGGATTCCAAGGTGAATTAGACTTACTTTCTACTTTGAAAAGCTTATGTATGGAAGGAAATAGAAATATATAAGCAGACTTACATATTATCTTACATGTATACATTATATACGAATGTATATGTGTAAAATAAAAACATAAGCAGACTTACATATTATCTTACATATATACATTATTATATTACATATGTATGTATGTTAGTGTATAGATAATATATTTATGATACTAAGTTGTATATTCTTACATATCTAATATCTGTTACAACACCTGATTGCATAAAGTGCTATGGGAACAGAGAAGTTTAGGACTCTTCATGTTTGTAAGTAGAGAAAATCCTTACCAAACTGGCTTCAATAATACAGGAATAGATCGCTTCGTGTAATGAAAAAACAAGAGGTAGGGCAGGTGTCAGGTGGACTCTGGATCATTTCTCCAACATGCTCTCATCTTTGTCTTCAGGCTGGTTCCCCATTTGGTACAGATGTTTTCCATCTGCCCTGGGGCTGCAGGCTTCCTCTTTCACCTCAGTGCAAGAAAGAGCCCTATGCCTTACTCTGATAGTGTCTTCTCAAGTCACATGCCCCCTCCTTAACCAATTGGCATAGCTAAATAAGTGGATGCTGTGGATTGAATGTCCCCCGAAAACTCACTGAAACCTAATCTCCATTGTAACAGTGTTAAGAGGGTGGGAAATCCAATTATGGTAATTGAAATGTGGGGCTTTTAAGAGGTGATTAGATTGTGAGGGCTGTACCCTTGAGAATGAATTAACCCAATGATGGTTTAATGGGTGGTCATGGGCATGGTTCTGATGGCTTTAAAAGGAGAGCAAGTAAGCAGGTTAGCTCTCTCTTTCTTAGCCATTCGCCATGTGATTCTCTGCATCTCTGTAGAGAATCACCACCCCCAAGAAGGCCCCCTCAGCACATGTGTTCCCTGGACTTTGGACTTCCCAGCTTTCAAAACTGTAAGAAATGAATTTTATTTCTTTGTAAGTTACCCAGTTTCATGTATTCTGTTATAAGCAACAGAAATGGACTTATACAGTGGATTATGCTGATTGCCTTAATCAGACAGGGTCCACACTTTGAGCAGGAGTGAGATCAGTTCCACCTAATCCTGCCACAAAATGGGAGAAGAGAGGAGACAGGAGGAAGCTAGAAGCACTAGCCTGCTACAAGCATCTCCCTTGATTGCCCTAACCACATTCAGGGCAGAAAGCCCTAGACTTGGGGTCCACTCTGACCTCAGAATCCACCCTGGTACAAAGCATTAGCCTCCTCCTATGGAAGACAGCAGGCAAAATGCAGTGCCAAAGAGGCTGCTCTAGATGTCCATCCAAAAGTCATATACAGAATTGCCTTTAAAACCATACAAGTCTCTGTTTTATAGTCAGTTTTATTTTTTAAAAGAACAAATGCTTATTCTCCTCCTTCACCACCCATCTTATTACAAGATTTCAAAGCACATGAGATTCTTGGCTTTTTCTGCAAATTAAGTCAACTTTCAAAGGGAAAGATATACTGGCCCTTAGGTGTTGAGAAGAATATGTTTTAGGATCTGAGGGCAGTTTCAAGACATGCAGCCACTATGAACACTAATTTTAACAACAGCAACATCGTTAATATACATATCCAGCCTCCCTCATGACTTGTTCTGAAGAAGGAAATGTCCTAATCACAGCTTGCTTTTTTCTACCAAGTAATTCTAAGGAGTCCTAGAGATTATTTTAAGAGAACAATCCTGCTTGAAGGACTGTTACCCTTATTTGAGGTACAAGGAAATGCAATTTGCAAAAGAGTTAAATTTGATCCTGTGGGGTCAGGGACAAGGTACAATTCCATTTCTGACCCTCAGTTTTCCCATCTGTAAAACGAGCACTCTGTGAACCTTGCTTTGAACACTGTAGATGAACTGAGATCAAGGATATAAATGCTCTTCTAAAACACTAAGATGCAGGTAATATACAGTGGTTATCATTAGGAATTGTTACTTATGTTAACTTCAGCTATTCAGCAAAGCATTAGTAAAAAGTTGGAAGCAATGAATAGTATATTGCATTGATATTCATGCCTTGCTCTAAAAGAAGAATTGTTCTCATTTATTGAACATGTGCCAGACACGTTGTATGTTTTGTTACATTGAAAAATTGACAAGAATACAGCCCTAAGCTTCTAGCAGTGATCGTATGTGAATTATCTTTACCTAAGTACAAGACTCTTTTTAGACATTATGCAGGATATGGTAGCTGGCACTTACCTAGACCTTACTCTGGGCCAGTCACCATGAGGCAGGCATGGTTGTTTTTGTCTTAGTTTATAGTGAGGAAACTAAGACATAGTGTGTTTTCTTCAGTTGCCTAAGAAAATAGCAGAACTAGTCTTTGAACTTGTCAGTCTTGATCCAGAGTCTGGGATTTGAGTTCCTACATATACTGTCTCTCCAAGTATCACAGAATACTCTAGAAAAGCCCTGTTTTCACTGATAAGACCAAAGACAAAAATAAGTAAATATCAAAAAAGAAACAAAACAAAGTGGAATGTATTATTTATTTCCTCGCCAGGTAAGGGAACATATGCCATTGTAGAAATTTACTGAGTAGATCACAGAGGACAAAAGTTAGGAGTTTTTAAGTGCAAAAGGGTGGGAGATAGAGTCTGAAAGCTGCAGTCTGAGCAGGAATGAGTTTATAGGCTTGCACAAAGTTGTTGAAATAAGTAGCATGGTCCACTGGCTAGGAAAGGAGAAAGAGTGTCCCTTTAGTCCTGTCTTAGTCCCTTCAGGCTGCTAACAAAATACCGTAAACTGGGTGGCTTGTAAACAACAGAAATTTATTTCTCACATTTCAGGAGACTGGAAGTCCAAGACCAAGGTGCTGGCAGATTTGGTGTCTGGTGAGGGGCTGGGTTCTGGTGCATTGATGGCACCTTCTTGCTGTGTCTTCACATGGTGGGAGGGGCAAGGGAGCTCTTTGGGACCTCTTTGATAAAGGCACTAATCCATTCATGTGGGCTCCACCCTCATGACCTAATCCCCTCCCAAAGACCCCACCTCCTAATACTGTCACCTTGGTGATTAGGATTTCAACATATGCATTTTGAGGAAAACAAACATTCAGACTATAGCAGGTCCAGTTAGAATCTGTCATGATCATGGCCTGTTAATGTCCTTAGCTGTTTAAAACCACTTGTACTGAAATACAAACTTCAGTTTTGAGCTCTCCTGGGCAAGTTTTTTTGCGGGTGGAAAACTTTCATTTTGCACTATATTTCATACACTACACAAAGTGACTAAGGCAGCCAGGGAACTTGACAGATCACTGATGAGCAAGATAATTCAGATGGTGGTCACTACTATAAAGGATGTAAGAAGTGGAACACGATAGAGACCAGGGGGGTGGGGGTGGACGGCTGCTGTAGAACTTTATGAAGGATGAGAAGGTTAAGCCAAGAGAAGATGCTGAGGAAGAGTGTTCTAGGCAGAGGTTAGATGCAAAATGGAAAGAACCTACGGGAGAAAGGAAGCCAGTGTCCCTGAAGGTGGCAAGTATAGGGGTGAGGTGTTAGGGAGTGGGGTCTGGGTCTAGTTCACATACGTCTTGCTGCTGATCTGCAGGGACAGAAAAGAGAGGAGGACATCAGCAACAGTTCCAGACTTGGGGCCGGGATGGCACTACTGAGTGGAGTGGGGCTCTCCCCGGAGCCCTGGGGTATGGTTATCTGTGTAGAGTCAGCACAGTGAGAGGATAGGGACCTTAGGACAGCTGCCTGGCCTCACGGACTTGCTTTCTGATCCTGGAGAAGCTGATTCTCTTTCTTCACTGTGATTTTGTACAACCTGAAGGTGGTTTGGAAGCAGCACTGGCAGCGGGAAAAAGGAGAATCAGATCTCTGGGCTTGGCAGCGACAGCAATACCAACTTAGTGGTTTTATACGTGTCTTTTAATCTTGCAGAGCCTCACATTTCTCATCTGCAAAATGAGTATAATATTAGTTGAGATACCTACCTACCTGCCAGTACAGTTTTGAATATCATTTGGAAAAATTGGTGGGAAATCAGTTTGAAATCATTTAAAAGATAGCCACTTATAAGATATTGATGTTATTGATTCACCCTATTAAGAAAAAGTATGGCTGCACTAAAATACTGTATCTAATATTTTAAAGGAGGTATCATTATCGTCATCATCATCATCTGCCATTCATTGAACGCTGTGTGTTAGGTGCTGTACTCAGCACTTACACATACTTTAATCCATGGTGTATTTTAGTAGCAGCCCAGTCACTTTATGTATTTGCTCAAGTCATCAGGTAACATTTAACCTGGGGAAGCATATCTCAGTGAATCTTCACAACATCACCAACAGGCAGGTATTGGTATCTCCATTTTTCAACTGGGGATACTGAGGCACATCAGTTAGATTCAGTGTTCAGGACCCAACAATCTGTAAGTGGAAAAATTTCAGATCCACACCCAGGGCTCTTTGGCTTCATCACACGACCACTGTGCAGCACTGCCGTCTTTCAGCAGCTTTACACGGCCGTTAAGCATCACGGGTTTCTATACATTAACTAATGCTCAAACTTGGCTTCTGGGCTGAAGAGTTTAGAAAAGCAAATTTCATATGAGCATGTATTCTTGCGCCTGTGTTAGCCAGAGAGGACACCACCGTGCTCAGAGTTGTATTTTTTAGATGAGAACCTTTAGCTGGCATTGAGCAACTGCTGTGCACTTTACAAACAGCAGGTGTCCATGACTGCTACCCAGTCAGAAGATAGAGGGCCCTGGTCAGCAAATGGGTTGAGGGGGCTTCTTAATTATTTCAGGAAATGGGCACAGTGTTATTATTGGTTTTGTACTATGCAAATGTGTACCAAGGAGCCAAACTGCCTGGGGCAGTGTCAAATTAAAGGCTCTTGGGTTCAACTGTATGAATATGAATGCCAGCCACAGAACATCCCAGCAGAAACCCCTTAGATGAGTGGTTCAACCTCTGTGTCTTCAGTTTACTCATCTGCAAAATGGGTATGATAGTACTGTCTACTTCATATGGTTGTTGAGAGGGGATAATTGGGCATTCCATGTAAATAAAGCATGTTGGCCAGTACCTGTACCAGCATGCAGATTCAGCTGTCATCACCATTAGGCTGAGCAATATTGTCACCTCCACAAATGACAGATGTAGACATATTAAAAAAACAAAACATAAAGAATAAGTACAATTCGTAACAATATATATGCAAATAATATTGATTTGATCAACATATGTCAGTGTTGAATCCCAAAAATATGGATAATCAATTATGATTCAATAAAAATTAAAAAATCAAACAAAAAATACTGTGCTCATAGGGATATCCATTTGGACAGAGATGGTTTTTAGCAGGAAGGTAGCGTAGATAGGTTGTTTCTCAATTTGGGAGAGCACAGTCAAGCTGTGTACCAGAGTGCTGACACTCCCCTCACTTACTCAGCCACTAGAACACAATCTTGACTTTAATGGGATACTCTGATAATATCTATTCTGCCCTGGAAACAGATTGTTCGAGAGGTGACGGCATGGCAGAATATACTGCCTTTCAAAACAGGGTGCACGTGGCCCCCTCCCCATTGTCCTCCCTTCTGCCCCTGGGTTCTCATCCTCATGTCAGGCACTGTCCAAAGCCCCCAGGACTAGGACAGCACATCCTTACACTTGGTAAGTAATTTAAAACATCTCTCTTTCAGTTAAGACACAAACAAGTGTATTGTAAGGTAAAATTTTTTAAATGTGCACAAATGATTACAATAAAAATTGAGACTTCAAAGAAATCACTTGCTTACCGGCAGCTTGCTTTGGGCTATGTATTCTTTCTCTACATCTCTTAGGAATTGTGTCAGTGGAAGAATGTATGGTCTGAGAGTGCACAACGTGTGCCTTCTCCACTCCACTTCCCATTTGCTGTGCGGCCAGAGTGTGTCACTCAGAGGCTCAGTTTCCTCAGCTGAAACAATCAAGATACCACTTTCCACTTCATTGGGTTTGGGGCACAATTATAGGAGATAACATGTAAAGGGAGAGCACAGTGCCTGGCAGGTGGTTTGCAGCCAGTATAATTGTCCAGCCACCCTGGCTTCACCTGACAGTAGGGAATCAGTGTGGACCTGCTCTGTCACCTTGGCATGTGCAGCCCCTGCTCCTAGCACTTTGTGCCTCTCAGCTCTAGGGCTTCCTCTGGAAGCTTGGAGTATCCAGCTGTTTTTCCCTTAGTGACGCACTGGCTCATCTGTCACCTGCCAGTGTCCAGCCAGTCCCCATCGTCCTCCTTGCTGTTATCTATTTATCCACCTGCTTTTTCTCTTTTCTGTCATCACTCATTTAGTAAGTCAGCACTTTTCTGGCACCCACTCTGTGCAGAGCACTGCCAGTGACACCTTTGCATACTTCTAGTTTTCAAATATTCCATGAAACTTTTCTTATCATTTATTGAGCCATACAGGCCCATCAGAGGGTCAGCCTTCATCTCAGCAGAAATTTGCATTACAGCTGGTTCTGTAATGGTTTTCTTTTGCCCCTGACCTTGTCTGTGGTTCATAGTAATTCATTCACGTCTTGAATTCCTCTTCTTTTCATTTAGTCAGACAATTTTGCTTAGTTTCAGCTATGCAGCACTAGCCAACAAGACCTAGGAATTCAAACAATTCAAAAGCTTTTAGCACCTACCCGATGCTGGGCACAAAAATGGGGCAATAAAACCTATGACTGAGTTTGAATCTCAGATTAAGCAGCTTATTGTCTAGGCAAAGCCCCTTGCGATTTTCCCTTCATAGGCAAAGAGCTAAGGCTTGGGAGCAATGTAGCCAACCAACACTTTAATTAAAAGGAAGTTTTGAGAAGATTCTTTCATCTTCAGAATTTTCTCTCACCTTGAAATGAACATCCAGCATTGTCTTTCAAATATTGAGTCCTGCCTGGCTGGGATAGCTCAGCTGAGAATATGCATTCATCTTTTTAACTACCTTTATCAGAGGTTCTGTCTGGCACTCCATGGATGAGGTTATAATGACCCCAAACCTCTTCCTATCCGTGTGCAGCTATATATAAAAACATAGCCTCCTGCTCCTTCCTAAGTAATAATTTTTGAGTTGCATTTTACATAATCACATGTAGTAGGTGGCCAGCCTTTAGAAAACATTTTAGCATCCTCAAGCTTCCAGAATGCTCCTAAATTTGAAAGTAGACACAGAATGACAGTGGTGCTAGTAACAATTCCATATACTGTGTCGTATTAAGAGATGTATAACCTCCCAACTGCCCTGAGAGCAGGTCATGTTGTCCCTATTTTACAAGAGAACATTCTGAGGTCCAAAGACATGTCTGCCCAAAGTGGGTCTCATAGCTATTTAAGTGGAATGTTTGAGTGTCAGGCTCAGTTTTGTCTGGCTGAGCGAGCTGCTGAGATTTTTTTTTTTGTTTGGTTGTTTGTTTGTTAAAGTGAATATATAGGCAACATAAGAGAGAAGAAAAGAGAAACATAGGAATAAGAGAGAAAGTGCCCGGGGAATTGGTGACAGTGGTATGAAGAGTTGAACAGCAGAGAAAACTCATGAAGTGGAGCAGTTCTGCAGTTCAGGGTGGGGCAGAGAGCCACCACTGTGCCAGTCCTGTCAGCTTTGAAAACAAAGAGCATCTCCATCATGTCTGAGTGTTGAGAGTGTCAGGGACGATGTCAAGGTTCAGTGACCACCTCGAGCTCAGCACAGTGACTTCAGGTGTGAGCTGTCCTAGCAGAGAGGCCTTGCAGGATTCCCAGGTCCTGGAGCGCCTGCTGTCGGGTTGACCAGAGCCGTGCTAGGGGTTCAGCTTACTCAAGTCTGAGTCTAAAATCAGAAGCATTTCAATAGTGCACGGGATAATGGGTGAAGTAATGCTGTTAGAAAACAGTGGACACACAAAAAATTCATTTAGATTAGTAATCATAGTGATAAAAACAGCCCACATTTATTGAACAGTCTTCATGTTCTTGCTGCTATTCTGAACACTTGCCATTGTGTTATTCTATTTAAGTGGCACCTTAGTCCTCAGTGGTAGGTGAATGAGGTGGAAAGAAAAGCAGGTCTTTTCCAAGTAAGGTCAAAATGACAGAGGTCCCCCTTTTATTTTCTACGGTAGGGACGCTGGGCAAGGTTCATGAGTGGTGTTCCATGAAGTTTCTCGAATGAATAAATGAAGATGGATGAGACACAGTCCCAGCCCTTTAGGAATGTGAACCTAGATGGAATAACATATACTCAAATACATAAATAGGAGGTAGCATTGTATGATACTAGATAAACCAAGGCATTTCCAACGTACAAGGAGGACCCAGTTGAGGGAGCAAGTAATTATGCCTGAGAGCCAAAGCTCCAGGGAGCAGGGACTGTTGCAGTCAGGGCTTGGAGGAGCAGGAGGCGGTGGCGGGTGTACAAGGCAGGGACAACGTGTGCCAGCAAACAGTGAGCTGTGCAGTAAAGTCGCTGCATGTCCAGGTTGCAGTGGCCCTCTGTGTAGGCAGGAACAGCACCCACCCCGTCTTTCTTCACCTAAGTTACCCTCCCCTGAGCACATATGTTCATCTGAACGACTCCAGTGCCTTGTCCGTTTGCTGCTTCTCTCTGCCACTAGAATGTACTCTCGCCCAGGCCAGTGCTTTTGTCTGTCTTTGCCTTTGCCCCAGTGCTCAGAACACTGCCCTGCATGTAGTCAGTATTCGGTAAAAATGTATTGAATGAATGAATGACAGTTTCAAAGTATTTAAGAAGATAATTACTATAATGTGTAAATATAAGAGAAGTCCCCCTAATATCACCACTGCTCGTTTTTTGGACTCTGGAATTCTATGTGTCTTAAATATTTACTTACCTGCTGTCGGCCTTCTCCCACTACACTGTAAGCTCTGTGAGGAGAGGGGTCTGATCTTGTTTTCTGTTTTCTTTACTGCTATATCCTCAGCACCTGGCATCATGTGTAACATATGGCAGTGCTTGATAAATATTTGTTGAATGAATGAATGAATGAGGCTATTGCTGGGGGATTGAGTGCAGGAGGCTGTCAGGGCAGGGAGCGGGGGCGGTAGGAGGCAATGTTAGATTGTGAAGGGAATTTGTGAAGTTTTTGAATTTGGGCATTGTGATTACATTTGCACTTCATAAGAAACTTTTTGTGTAGCCCAGGGAGGTTGAGAGCAGGTTAGAGAACTAGAAGAGAGGTAGGTTATACCTACACTGATGACTCCTTGCATCCCGGAGTATTGTGAAGCATTTCCCCAGATGCTGATAATTAGCTCATGATTTATCTTTGGAAAACTATTCCTTAAGTGCTGACTTATCAGAATTAACATTGTCAGGGCAGATGGTGGGGGCGGGGGCATTTAGTTTGTAGGAGTGGATTCTTTATGACTTTTTAAAAATGTCCTTGTTTTATCTTTGCTAATTAGTAAAAGATCTGAAAATTTAATGCCTTTGAGTGGTGCTGGACCGTTAGTAACCATAGCTTCTAAAGCTGTCCTATAAAACAATCCCAATACCCCAGAGAGTACTTTATCAGGACAAAATGGGGAACAGCCTCCCCCTATTAACCATGGAAAATTATTGAAGATATGCCAAAATTTCAGGAACCTCCATGGAATGGACCCTCCTGCCCTCCTGTTGACTTCTCTCTTATTTCTCCTCCCATATCTTATTTTCTGTCCCCAGGCTCTGTCCAATAGAACTTTCTGCGCTGGTGGAAATATTGTATGTCTGCACTATTTGATATGGTAACCACTAGCCCCATGTGGTCATTGAGCACTTGAGATGTGGCTAATATGACTAAGGAATTGGGTTTTTAGTTTAGTCTAAGTTTAATTATTTAAGTTTCAATAGCCCCATGTGGCTAGTGGCTACCATATTCGATAAGCACAACCCTAAGACGTGTGTGTCAGCTCTGAAATTTCACCAAGTTCTTTGTGTACCGGTAAAGTGTTCGAGCCCAGAACTGTCCTCATCACTACAGAAAAACCCACTTCCTGGGAAACAGAAATGGCAAAATTCTTCACCAGAACCTTTTCTCTGAGGCTCGCATGAGTAGCACAACTGGATTAAATTGGATTCACTTTGCAGACTTGCTTCACACACTGCCTGGGCTGTAGTCAATGCTCGATAAATGGCAGCATTTATTTAATCCTCATGGCAAACCTAAGAAGAGATATCTTTACGTTCATTTTGCATATAGAGGAACTGAACTCAAATTTTTAATTAAGTGCACAAGATGGTCTTGCAGCCACTGAGTAGCAGAACAGAGATTCTCTGAAGAGAAGTCTGTGTGTGCCTTCCAGTGCAATAGGCCAATCGAACTTATTTTCCAGACTTCAGTAAGTTTTTTCCCCTTGTTCTGCTAAGTGAAGTCATCTTTTAGCAACAGCAGCACAAACACTGCATCCTTTGCAGTGTCTTCTGTCTCCCTTATTTCATAAGTATACTGACCCTGCGAGATGGATCAGCACTTTCTCTGATTACCCAGCTTGGCAGTTGGAAGGACAGGCCTTTAAAACGAAAGCACTCTCCAAAGGTCCTGACTTGAAAACTCGTGAGCCAGAACAGCAGCCAGAAGGGTATGTATCAGGGAGAAAGACTTCAGACTGCTGGGGAGAAACCCATCAGACTGATGCAGATTGGAACGAGAGGGATTGGTGATCTCCATCCGCAGCATGGAGTGGGGACTAGGGTATTCAGCAGACCTGTGCTGAGGATGGGGGACAGCTTTCTAATACCCAGTGCTAGTGAGTTGTATCTTTCTTTTTAGTTTGAATGAGATTCTTTACTCCTGTTGCCTGAATCAGTGCCTTGTTGATAGTACATGCTCAGTAATTACCCGTCAGATGGAGGAACAGGTGAATGAATGAATAATCTGATGAGTGTAAGTTTATTGCCGCCCTGAAGCACTCCTCTTAAAAGCCAACAAGAGTGCCTGTTCCTGCAAGCTTGCAGCAGTCTAGGAGGACAGGAAATAAACTTGGGCTACAGTCACGCATCCAGAGAGAATGTCGAAAGGAATATTTATGTCTACAATTCAGATCTAGCCTTTTGATATAAGTCACTGAATTCCAATAAGAACACAGATATGTGATCCAATAAACAGATTTCATAGGAATGTAGGTGTATTCTCCTAAATGCGTTATAGAAATTTCAGCATCAGCTTTCCAAGGATTCTGCAAACTTCAAGCCAGGTTTTGGGAGTAGGATCTGGAGCAGCCTGCCTGGGTTCAGGGTCCCCATCACAGGGGCAAGCAGGACGTAGCAGGAGTAAGTGAGGACGACTCCATGGGCAGTGGTCTGTGTAATCCCCATCGGACTGGTGGAATGTGACACTTGCTGGAGGAATATTTCAATAAGATTTGGATGAGTTATATGAAAATTGACTCCCCTGCCTTTTGGTTTTCTCCCTCTCTCTGAAGTTCCATTCGCTCTCGCTGGTGGATTTCCTCTGTCTCTGTCTGTCTCTGCCTGTCTCTTCTGGTTAGTCCTGCCGATTCTATCCCCCCATGGTAAGTGCCCTCCACGCTTGATTTTGATGCTCTGAGATCCTTGGGCTCATTAGCCAAGAGGTCAAATTAATGAGATAATCTAAATGGAAGCACTTTGTAAATTGTCAGGTGCTGTGCCAGTGGAAGTGGGGTAAGGGTGAGGGGTTAAATGGTCAGATGCTGCCTTGGTAGAGCCCCAGGAACTTCCTGCTATTTTCTCCATACAGTCTGTATGATATCATAGAACAAAGATGGAAGAGTCTTTGGGCATCACCTACATCCAGCCCTTGCATTTATATAAATGAGGAAACCGAGGCTCAGAGAGGACAAGCCATATGCCCAAGATCAACTAGAAGGTGAGCAGCAGAGCGTGCATTGGGAGCCACGTCTCAGGATCTCTTTCCTGTTCTTCCCCTTCTTCCCCTGTGCTGGCAGAAGTCGCAAATCTGCAAGGCCGTGGTACTTAGCAGTGTTCTTTGTTTCCATTAGTTCCTTACTGTTGTCAAAGAGAAGCACTTGTTCTTCTTGAGATAATCGGGGCTGCTTTCTTCAGCATTCCTTTATCCTCGGGCACTAGGGATATAGCACCAAACAGAACAGACAAAAATGCTTGTCCTTAAGGAGCTTAGATTCTCCCCTGGGGAAACAAATAAATATATATCTATAGTATGTTAGTTGTTGTCCATGCCTCTGTAGAAAATAGAGCAAAGTAGAGAGGGGAGGAGAGTGCTGGGTGCCTGGGGAGAGAGTTGCTCAGTTAAAGGGAGTTAAAGTTGCTCAGTTAAAAGCCAGAGAGGCCTGCCTGATCATGTGGCGTTTGAACTGATGGTTGACTTTGGGTGGTGGTCTAATCTAAAACCCAAATTCAAAGTAGTTATTTGGTAGAAATCAGGACAAAGTTAAAAAAAACAAACAAACAACTGAACATCTAATTGATGGAAGGTCATTAGATATTTCCTAAAATGTTAATGGTGCCAATCTTGAGTTAACAAGATTATAGTTATTTCTAGTTTGTATATTTTTATTTCCTGGATTTCCTACAAGGAATGTGTATTACTTTAAAAATAAAATAAAATAAAAAATACAGAGACTCATCCTTTGGGTGGGGGAGGGTGTATAGGGGAAGAGATTGAAAGAAGGACCACATGGGGATGGCTATAGTCCTGACATGGCATCTATTGACAGATTGAACTAAGAGAATTTGGAAGAAAGTAAAAGCAACCACTCATTGACTCTTAAAGTCAGCAGGAGAGTAGGGCCCGGCCACTCTCCCATGATGGAGGCCCGTCTGTCTTGGAGGAGAGGATTCCATTTGTGTCCTCCCGTTGGAAGCCCTGAGCTCTAGTGGGAGTCCCAGCCCCCCAGAGCCTTCCTGCAAAACCCTTCCCCCCTCTCTTTAAGAGGTGAGGATCCTCCAGCCCTTTATCTTTGCTCCTGCCTTTAAGATGCAGAAACTCTAAGACGGGAGAAGAGGAAATTTATCATCCCTTACCATTTATTTTCCAGAAACATTATTCTTTTTCCAAGTGTGATTCACAATAAGATTTATTGAATAAGTCCTATTTCTGCATTTAAATCATGATGGCCTTGGTTTTAGAAAAAGAAAGGTTCTTATGTAATCATTAAGTTGAAACTCCTCAAGGTTAGGGGCCGTGGCTCATTTTTCTTTGTCCATAGCACCTAGCACCATAAATATTTATTGATTTTATTAGGAAAGATTACGTGATAAAGTGAGAGGAACATTAGAACTGTAGCTAACTGATTTTTTAAACATAAGGACATCAGAATCTCTGCCAAGGTGTTCATTATTCCAATTTCTGTGTGTATTTGAAAGGTGTCATATTTATGGCCCAGGTAAATAAGTGAATTGGTAGGAATGAGGGTACGGTCATCAGCTCAGATCATGGCCTTCCACTGTTCGCACCCTGCATGCTCAGGGATTACCAGAAAATCCAAACTTCCAGCCACCTTGGTCGTGGGTCTCACCTTCCAGACTGCCGTGATGACAGCACCAGGTGTGCCCAGCAGCAGACTGAAATGCACGGGAACTGGTGCACTGGGTAACAGAATTCTGTCCCCCAGCATGTTGCCCCTCCAGATCCCTGACCCTTTCCTGTGTCATCCCTGTTTCTGAAGAAGATTCTGAAAGCCAGCAGCCCACTGTCCTGCCTCCATCAGTTTAACAGAATGAAGATAATTTAATCGTCCTTTAACGAGGCAGGATCTTCAGTGCCTCCTGGTTATAATTAAGAGCATCAGCGATCATTATCAGCATCCATTATTCTGCCCGGCCCCTCCTCTTTAGTTCCTCTTGGCTACTTCTCAGCCCACACTCACCTGTCTCTGTCTTCCCTTAAGAGCCTAAAGCTGCTGTCTCACCATTTCTAACCTGCCTCTTGCTGCCTTCATTCTTTTTCCTTCATTCCTTTCTGTCCCCATCTGTTCACCACCATGTGCTGGGTCCGGTGGTCATGGGAACTCAGTGGCCAGCTTTGTGTGACACTCCACACCTCCCCTATATCAATATTTCCCCAAGCTTTGCTGGACTGTTGGTTCTGAGGGCAAGCATTCCTATTAATAAAATGAAATCTTGGCTCTCTAGGGTGGCTGTGGGAGTAAAAATGCCTTCTCTGAAAAGAGAGAGACAGCTGGGCAAAAGGCCGTACCAAGAGCGCTCTGAATTTGACCTTCCCCTGTGGGGCCTTTCTCTCCATTCTGCTGACCCTCAGGATGACACCACTTAACCCTTAAGGCTCTGGCTCAAGCGTGGACTACATATAATGCAGACCAGCCAAGACGTTCAAAAAGATTGAAAGTTTGCAATGAGAAAGGAGGAAGAAAACAATATTAGTAAATAGAACACAAGAAACGTGACAACGACCTGAAGAGGATAACTGGCGGAGGCTTCTGGTGCTGCATCGCTCGGTTTGCATCAAGGCCTTCTGAGTCCTGTCCTATCTTGCATGCTGTCTCTGCTTCCCTCATTTCCTACCACCCTGTGGAGGAAGCACCATACCTCCCCCCACTGTGCAGGAGCAGCTCAGTGCTCCGCCGCTTGGTACAGTCGTTGCCAGCAACGACGGAACTGGCTTTCCATTTTGCTTCCCTTCTCCCAAATAGAGACAAGGGTCTTTGAGCTCAGGTTTCTCTTCTAAAGGAAGAATTTTCCTTTAAGGGAAATGACCCTAAAAGATTAACATCTCCCTACCAGTGAGACCCTCCTTTATTTATTTATTTATTTAATTTCGTTAGTTGATTATTTGAGATGAGGATCATTAGTGTATTTGACTCAACCTTGAACCCCAGGAACCGGCACAGGGCCCAGCATAGAGCACCATAAGCTGATGTTCAATGAATGTGTCAAGTGCAAGAACAAAAGGGGAAGAAGGAAACGTGAGGAGAAAGTTGGGAATAACAACACTGTGTTTTTGTCAACATCATAGCTGCCACCAACCCACTGCAGGAAGTCTGGAGTCTGTAAGGAGTTTTCTGGGTTGTAGCCTTTCCTGCAAGTCAGTTTTCAAGACTTCTGCTTTTGACCTCAGGCCAAATAATTCCAGCTAATTCCTAATTGAAATCGGTAATAAAATTTAACAATTATTTTGTTAGCACTAACTGCTTTAGTTAGATTTAAGAGCTAGATTGTGGAGTAGGATAGATATTACTGTTATTATGTGTATTTGGTAGGTGGCAAGAAAGCTGAGAATCACAGAAGTTGACCCAGCTAGCTGCTAGGAAGAAGAGGAGAAAATCTAGTGTAGTTTTCCTGACTCCAAATTCTTGACCCTGTCTGTGATGTCACTCAAAATTTTACTATCTGAAATCAGCCACCGCCAGGCCAATTTCTCCATTAACTGCCAGCTTCTGACTGGGTGGGCTTTTGCTGGAAGGGGCAAGGTACCCAGGGAATGTCCACCATGAAGAGATACCCTCTGCTTGTCCTACAGATTAATTAGTGATACACCTGCACTGAATGGTGGTGTTTCTCTTCTGCCTAAGTATTGCTTTACAAGTTGCTGTTTGATAAGTATGAAGACCAGAGAAACTATAAAGGAAAAATTGGCAGGGTGAATGAGGAGAGGAAAAAAGATCACCATTAAAATTTTTTGAAGCAAACTAGATAAACTGTACATCCTAGATGAGAAATTATGGATTAGTATTTCAATATGTAACATGTTCCTACCAATCAGTAAAAACAAGAGAAGAATGGACAGCGGACATTGAAGAAGCAAACACAAGTAAGTCATTTAACATATGAAAAAACTTCTCCACGAGTAAACAAAAAAATGAAAATTGAAAGCAGGAACTAAGTACTGGCAGTGCTATTAAAACATGTACATATCGTACCAGTGATAGTAAAGGTAAGAAAAATGTAAGCACTTCTCCTTGCTGGAGGGAGAGTAAATCATGAAAGCATTTTTTTGCAGGGCAATTTGAAAAAGTGTACCTAAGTTTGAAGATATATGTATATTTGATGTACCAATTTCACTTCTAGGAGTTTATAAGAGATGAGAACAAGGATGTTTTATTATTATTTATAATAAGAAAAATTTGAAAACATCCCCAACTTCCAAAAGCAGGGACTTGTTAAATTTTGGTATATCCATACAATAGAAAAATATGGAACTCATATATAAAATGTGAAATATTGACATGGGGAAATGTTGATGACATATTTGTAGATCAGCTGTATAAGTAGTTTATACAAGGGTACTTCAATAAAGAGAGAGAGAAAGAAAGAAAGAATCACAGTAATACACTGAACTTTTAGAAAACTAGAGGTGGAAGGGGGCCAAAGAGGAATTGGTCAACCGATACAAAGGGTGATTGCATATTGTATGATGAATAAGCTAACTATACTGATCTAACCATCACACATTGTACACAAATATTGAAAATCAACATTGTACCCCACACGTATATATAATAAATTATCTAAGAAAAAAAAAGTTCATGGAAAAACAGTTAAAAGATAATACACATCTTTTTATGAAGAATGTTTTGATGATCCCTCATATAATATTTATACCATTATCGTATTTTTGTCAAAATGTTTATCTGTACATCTAAACATGGAATAAAAATCTAAGATTGCATTCTCAAATTACCTCTAGGTGATAAGATTGCAAGGAATTTGTATTTTC
>NW_007729606.1:227341-230669 GCF_000696425.1 Galeopterus variegatus | reverse complement strand
AGAATGTCCTTAGGGTGACCAGCTCAAAGTTTCTACCATATGTACTGAGTTCAGTAGTAAAATAAGGCATTATTCAGGGTTCTCCACAGAAACAGCTGATATGAGATATAGATAGATAGAAAGAAAGATAGATAGATAGATAGATAGATATGTAAGAGGGGATTTATTATGGGGATTAGCTCATGCAATTACGGACTTTGGGAAGTCCCACAATATGCTGTTTAAAAGCTGGAGAACCAGGAAAGCCAGTGACATAATTTAGTCTGAGTCCAAAGTCCTGAGAACTAGGAGCTCCAATGTCCTTGGGCAGGAAAAGATGAATATACCAGTTCATGAAGAAAAAGAAAGTATTCATTCTTACTCTGCCTTTTGTTCAGTCAAACCCTCAACAGATTGGATGATGCCCACCCACACTGTCAAAGACAGATCTTGTATATTTACTTCACTGATTCAAATGCTAACCTGTTCCAGAAAAACCCTCACAGACATATCCAGAAACTGTGTTTTACCAGCTATCTGGGCATCCCTTAATTCAGGCAAGTTGACACATAAAATTAACCATTATAATAAGGAATACTCCCAGAAACCCAAAGAGTGAACACAAATTTTTAGTTTTTGTTTTCAGTGAATTTTATGTCAATTCATCTAAAAAATTATCATGAATACTTATTAAACACAATTTTGACAATTTTCTTACATTCTATTAACAAAAATTAAAATGATTGTTTCAAGAGGCACATACCTATTAAAATAAATGTATTGTGGTTGAGGGTATGAATGAAAAGACAGAATTGAAGAATTAATGCTAAACATGAGTTTGCTGCCAATAGAAAAATAGTAAAAAGAATAACTGTTGGAATATTACTAGGTCTGTAGCACTTCAGGTCCACTCAGAAATAAATGAATAACCTATAGACCGCTAATACTACTATAAGGGCTTGCTGTCCAGAGGAAACCTGTGATGTGTTACAACATTTAAATTAAATCTGTTTTCCGAAAGAGGCTGTACTTCACCCTGATGTGGTATGGTGTTTCTTTGATGTGAAAACTTGATTTATTTCACACATCAATAAAAGCAGAAGACAACATATAAACTTTTGTATTGCATTTGCTGGACAACCACGTATCCTTGTTTTGTGGAGGTGTTGTTGTGCTTAGTACCATTGCTAAAAGGGATGATAATTAAGACAGGGTGAGCAGCAAGATCAAATCAATAGTGAGGTTCTGTAAAAACACTTCTGAGAAGCAGCTATAGTTCTAAAAGAAGCCCTTTTACTCAGATTGACAGGAATCAGGGTCACCTGGATTGAAACTTGAAGTGGCATGTTTTCAATGTCAATGCAGCAAGTCCTTTTAAAGGGTTCCTTTGAATCTTTGATCACTATGGCCTTAATCTTTCATGGTCTAAAAGAGAAGGGGATTTGCATCAAAAGGGAAATGCAAAAAGAAGTCTGTTAGAGACTAAGTCCTTGACTTCTGGGACACCCTGTTCCTAGAACAATCCACTCTGATTTCTTTCCTTTCTTCTTAGCGTTCTGTGTACCCACAGCTTTGTTCTTGCTATTCTTTCTGGCTAGGAATGCCTTCCTCCCCACTTAACTGTTGAAGAGCAGCATGCAGAATGACAGACCTGGCTCTGGAGTGAAGAGAAGATGAAGTTAGAGGGAAGTGATCCAAATGTTCAGATGTCTCAAAGGAAGAATTTGTCACTTCTGATTTGTTTCAGAGCACCAAAATCATAAAATATGAAGGCTCACATTTTTATTTTCTTGCTTCCATTGACCTCATCTCATTTTCTATTTAACATCCAGATGGTCTCCCTAAAAAATAGACCTATATGTCCTGAGCTGGTGATTCCAGTCCATCTGCAGAGATTATGTTTCATACACATTACGTTCATTTCTAATGGCCAGGTCATGAGAGGAGACAAAATACTGGGCAAATATCATTCTTTGCTGCCTCAGCAGAAGCAGCAAATTCTCTTTAATCACTTTGTTTCTGGAACTAGAACTTCTTCTGAAGGAGGCTTTAAAATATCAGCAAACTCCCTTGGATCTGAGGACATGTCAGCACGTTCTCCCCTCTGCATTCCAGTCTCATTTGTCCTCTGGTCCGGAAGGAAGGCTGTGTCTATCATGATTACAAACAGGAGGAGAAATTGCAATCTGTACCGGCTCTGTCCACACTGGCCCGCCCTGATATCTTTCTGCAGCTCATTTTAGTTTCACGTGCCTAGGCATGCACATTTTCCAATACTCCCTCATTCTGTGCTCACCCTGGTTGCATTTTATTCTGTAAACAAACCAGACACATACTCCCAGCCCTTTTCCGACAATACCATAAGGCTTGTTATTACTTTGGCTCTTGGGAAAGAGGCCTTGGCAGACAGGAGAATCTGTTCTTCCTTATTCAGAGTGACCAAGAGGCAAATGCTCCTGAACATTTGTTCTGCCCCAGGCACAGATAAAATGATGTGTAGGTATAATTGGATTTAACCCTCCCATCACCCCCGTGAGGTAGGTACTCGCATCATCTCATTTTGCTGGAGAGGAAACTGAGATGCAGAGTTTTAGTCATTAAACGATTAAAGTTGAAATGTAAACTGAGGTAGTCTAACTCCAGAGCTTGCATTCTTAATCATTACACCACGTATAATTTATGTTTCCAGAAACAGTTAGTTATGATGGGATAACTATTTGAGGCTAATAAACTATTTGAGGCTAATCTGATGGCATAAAACAGTTCCTGGAGGTTGTTTTTTGGAGCTAATCTGATGGCATAAAACAGTTCCTGGAGCTGGTAAGAGGCCATCAGGGACTATTTCCTGACTGCACTGGGCTCATCAGGGAACTCAACACTACGCCAAGTATACTAAAGGTGCAGAATAAACGTAGGTGCTCACAAAGTAGAGTATTACTCAGACATAGGAACAGTATTCAAAATATGTTGAATGACCACACAGCAGGACAGTTATGCATTATACACAGTGAACTGTGTTGGATAGACTCCCATATGGGTCCATCAATTGTAATAAATATGTTTTTAATAATGCTCCAGAAAATTATCCTTTGGAGTGGGACTTTGATAACGTTTCACAAGACTCCTAATGTCTCCACATCATCTCCCTTTAGACAGCACTCCCTTCTTGGTACTTAAGTTCAATTCCTTTTTCTTTCCTGAGCACATTCAGTCCCCCACCTCCCTTCTACAATGATGTGCATTCCCATACTGAGAAATATCACGGGATGTGGACATTTCTTCACTTGTAACTGGGCATGTTTCCCTTATGGCTTTATTAGTGTAAGGTTCCTGATGAAGGAGATGTTAA
>NW_007729606.1:216751-226783 GCF_000696425.1 Galeopterus variegatus | reverse complement strand
AACTGGGCATGTTTCCCTTATGGCTTTATTAGTGTAAGGTTCCTGATGAAGGAGATGTTAACCAGCAGAGGAAGAAAGAAGGTTGTATTAGCAAGCAGCAAGCGGGCCTGCCGGGCTGAGCTGAAACATGGCGTCAGCGCTGAGAGGCAGTTGGGCATCTTCTTTTACAGGGTTAAGATTAGCATCTGGCCTAGCCTAGGAAGACGGTCACAATGTTCCCTTCCAGGTAAGCTTGCTGTGGGAACAGAGACTTAGGGAGACAGAAACCTTGGCCTAACTGAGGGAAACAGTTATAGTGTTACACTCTGGGTACAGCCTGCTTAGCCCGCTCATGGGAACAGAGACTTAGATAGAAACTTAGAGGAATTGAAACCGAAGAGTGGGGGCTTTCCAAAAGTCGGGTTCTCAATTCCAGGGACCTAACAATTAGTATCAGTGGTAAAAGGAATTCATAATACTTCCACATTCTTTAAACACACTATGCTGTAAAATGCAGTGGGAATCAGCACACGTGCAAATTCTGTACTGGGTTTGGTTCTGAATAAGCCCAAGTCCTAAACTAGAGCAATCAATTTAAAATCTTTATTGGGGTGGTGAACTCCATTACCTGACTGCAAAGCGAAGTAGTGTAAGGCGTGGGGACCACAGGGATTATGGTGAGCTAGCAGCCCCTTCAGGGCAGGAACGTGTACAGTCTGCTCCAGCCGATGCTGCCCAATAGGAATTCAGGCCAAGGGTGAGCAAATCTTTCAGTTAAAGTTGAGGAAGCTGAAATATGAATGTTTATCTGAAATTCACTATTTAAAAAATGTAGTAATTAATTTAAGTTTAAACAGAGCATTTTTAAGGGGAATACATTACAGGACAGATTTTAACTGAAAATCTCTAGTTTGCAATCTGAATTAATAGTCCATCAAAAAACCATAGTTTCTTTTAGATCTGAGGACATTATTAGGTTGAAGTCCCATCTTCTATCTTTTGAAGTTGATATAATGTTTCCAGCATACTGTGCATTCAACTTTTAAAAATACTTATGTGTCAGGACTTTGAGTTATATGGGGGAAAGAAATTTATATTAGAAAACACACTTTATATTAGAAAATTAAGTAAATCTGGTGTGAGAAATGAGAGCTACAAGGTGTTCCCTGTGAAAGAATTATGCATGCATTTAAATCTGTTCTGCTTATTCAGTTGATGAAATTGTATAATGCTATTTTGCATTCATGGTTACAAGCAGGTCAGGTGTTGAGGGGTTTCTGGAAAGCTTTGTATAAAATTACTTATTTTGCATATTTAATTTTTTTTTTTTNGACCGGCAACGGGATCACAACCCTCGGTGTTGCTCCTGCACCGCGCTCAGCCAGTGAGCAGCCAGTCTGTATGTGGGATCCCAACCCTCGGCGGGAGCGCCGCCACACTCCCAAGCAGCGCACTGTAGCAGCACGCCACCGGGCCGGCCCTTTGCATATTTAATTTTAATATTACAAAAATTGAGACGATTTTTAAGAGTTTGTACCTAAATGAAACTGGCTTAAGAATAAAATTTGGAAAACAAGCATGCTTCGCCTAGACAGATGTTTCTGGAATGTGTATCTGAACCTAATGAATCTAATTATACATATACATCTCCATTGAGTGTCAACTCACAGCCATTTTTATTACATTATCTGGAATTTAGGATGGCTGAATAATCTATACTGTCACAGTCTTCTCACAAGTCACGGTTTTAGGATTTTTTTTTTCACAATGGAAACTATCTTGCTCTTTTGGTATAATCCCTGAGTTTCTCAGAATTGGATCATGAGTGAAAGTAACAGGCAGGGATATATTTCAGAAAGTGAATATCTTTCCACTGTATTGTGAAGTAAGGTGCCTGGATATATTAAGTATTCAGCTCATTATTTGCTATTACAAACCTCAATTTCTTTCCATTAAATAAAATAGTTTGATTTTATGAATAGGCATCTTCGTTTACAATCCTTCCCTCCTTTTTCCTCTCTCTTTCTCTCTCTCTCTTTCCCTTCTTCCCTTTTCCTTTTTTGGAGTGATTGTCGAAACACTTCTGAAACGTTTAACAAGAATGTCATGAACCACCTGTCAGGGGCCCTTCACGGCGAGCACTAATGGCCTCATTGGGGCCCTAACAGAAGTCCCAGGAGAGAATGGAGCTCACAGTGATCCTTTTACTGACAGCAAGTGGGAATTTTTGTCTCCATGCCAAGGCTGAGGAGCCTGGATTTTGGGCTGAAGTCACTGGACAGGGGAAGACGAGGAGCAGCCGCAGCTCTGGAGCTGGCCTTGTGAGAAAGATGTCCCACGTTTTCCTCAGAAAGTGGAGAGGCTGTGACTGTTCACACATTAATAACCATTAAACCTGTTGCTCTTGGTCCTGTCTTTCTTTCCTACTAAACTGTGGACAGCATCTGTGGATATGCAGCACATGTGCAACAAACACGTCTACAGTGGGAGGTGGAATGGTCTCGAAAGCCTCCAGGTTACAGGTGTGGAAGATGACACCCTGAGACACCGAGTGAGTAGCTGAGCTCTGAGCTGGGCCAGGAGCCCACAGCACGGGCCTCCCCACATGCTGCAGTGGCCAGGGATGAGCTCAGGGTCCTCACCTTGTGAAGCCCTTGTCCAGGCCTGGCCAGGCAGTTCGCACACACGGTCAAGACGCCATGATTGGTGCCCGAGTCCCAGATGCCATTAATGACAGGTAAGCACGTGCAGTGCTGAGATGAGGAGGGCTTTCCTTCCCTCTCTCCCTGCTCAGGCTGTGGTCTCTTTCATATGCAGATTAAAGGAGCCAGGGAGGGCCCAGGTCACTGTGGGCAGCTGAATATGCAAAGGGAGATCAATGTCCTTGTTAGTGGATCCCTCTGGAAAAATTCTGAGTGGACATAAAGCCATCTATTAATACAATTTGAAAATGTAAAACGCCCAGCAGGAATACTTTAGAAAAATGCCACGGCCTAGAAATTGTAGGCTGGTAGAATTCTTTCCTCTTTCTCTCCTGCGTTTTATATTATATTGGTAATTTATTTGGAAGAGGTAAATAAATTAAGGCCTTTGCCACTATTGTTCCTCAGAAATTTCCTTCTCTCTCCTGAAAATAAAGCAAATTTTATCTTTTTACTGACCTTCTGTGGAGTATCTAGCAAATGCATTCTCAGAGTCAAAGATATAAAGAAAAAGGGTACAGGGATTGGACCCTAGAAGAGCTTAAATTTATTAATATATTAATAGTAACAACATTAACCCCTAGCACTCATTGCTCTCTTACTGTGACCTGGGTCCTTTTCTTAGTCCTTTACATACATGAACATTTAGTCATTTAAAAAACCCTGTAAGGAAGATACTATTTTAACTCATTTAGGGAGGTGGAAAACTGCGGACTAGTGACGTTCAGGAAGTTGTCTAAGGTCACGGAGAGGGTCGGTGGTAAAGTCAAGATTCGGACCTTGGCTGCCTAACCACAGAGCTCAGCTGCATAACCACAGAGCTCAGCTTCTAAGCCTGCTTTCTGCATCCTTCTTGACTCCAGCAGAAGGAAGCTACTCACTGAGGATTCAGTGCAGGAAACACATTCAGTGATGAGGTCTCAGAAAAAGCTGTTTTATCAGGTAGCACTCAGAGATGGGTGGAAATATGGAAATACAAAGATTCGAGGAACCAAGGAGAGCAAGAGCATGGGCGGGGGTTGAGGGCATGGTGTGGGCATGGTGTGAACACCTGAGCCTGGCAAGCTAGAGAGGCTCCTTGGAGGAGGTGTCCTGTCAGCAATAAGGAAGGGGATGATGTACAGGGGCTCTGAGAACTGCAGACACCACACACAGGCATGCTGGGGATGATGATGTTTGCTAGAGGTAAAAGACCTGGAGATTATTCACATGGGAATTAGGAGGTGGGGAGCAGAGTGTAGACCTTTTAAAAATGAATTAAAGTAAAACACTATGTAAATTAAAGTTCCTTGAAAAAAACTAAAAGGCAGCCTGTAAACCTGAATTTCCTTCCATCATCACCCTTAATTACAGTTTTTTATCATGTGCCTGAGATTAAAACATTTTTTATCAGTTTGGTGTATAACCTTTCACATCTTTAAAACATTTTTTACTTCACATTTATGTGCTGGTGGGTATTAGAGACATCTGTAGTGCTATGGTTTGTCTATGTGGGAGGTGCACACACGTCAGTCAGCAGGCTTTAGTAATTATCCCTGCTTGATCTTTTGGTTCCTCACGCAGTACAGGCATTAGTGCTGACTGATAAGACACAATGCTTTTCGATCAGCCTATTAACCTCTCATGAAATGTTCTTACCCTTTTCCTGTCACATTATTATTCACCCATGCAACACCCTGAATCCTGCTGCTCTCCTGCTCCAGCCAGAAGCAGTAAAGCCTCATGGTTGTCTTACCTCGGTGATGGAACTCTCTGTCTCACTCATATTTATTAGGAACTCCCATTGAAAATCCTAACTTAATATTACTTATCCTTGTATCCAGCAGGATATGCTACCACTAATTTAAGCTATCCCTTAGAATACCTTCTTTTTGATGGTTTAACTTGATGTGCTTGCTAGAGCTTGTCCAGTAACCAAAGACCACAGAGTAAACACATTTAAAAATATCTAGTTTGGTTTGGGGGAGGGGGTCGTACATGATTTGGGGATGCTTTAAAAGCAAAGGGAGAGTCACCATCAAAAATGGTCAAATTAAGGAACTTTTGTATGACCCCTGCTTCCTAGAGAGGTGGCTATTATAAAAGATGAAGCCCACACAAAGAAGAGATAATACGGAACCTAAAGGAAGTGGTCTAGCAGATCCTGGTGTCAACTAATCAATGTTAACCTTAAGGTTATGATCCTAACTGAACCCTTAAAGGATAAGTCTCTGGAAAAATTCAGAGAGATTATTATAAAACATTAACGTTTAGCTCCAAGGAAGAATGGAAAACAAATTGATTGTACCTTGCCCTCATATAATATCTGGTTCTCCCAGGACAGCTGATTAGTGGCACCAGCTAATTTCAAAAGGGTGTTTGCTAAGTTTCTCCGTGAAACTACTAAGCATGGTGCAGACAAATCAATCACTACCTTAAGTGAAGACTGATGAGAGAATTTAAAGAGGTGGCTGAGGTTGTTTTTGGTTTCTGTGCCAACTTTCAAAAATATAATACTGAAAAATAGTTAAAATAGGGGAATTGGCCAGGAACAAAAACCTCCGAGTCCCTTTGAACACCTTTTGGTGATTTTTGTCCAGCTTCTGCCCTACAGGGGACTTGACTGTGTTTTACTTATTCTATTATCAGGATGGTTGTGTTATCGAAGCCCCAAAGATCCATTTGCTCACTGCTCAAAAGCCAATAATTGAGAGACAAGTGCTGGTGTAAGGAAATGTAGCCTTTAATGAGGAAGCCGGCAGCCTGGGGAAATGGTGGACTCATGTTTCAAAGACCATCTCTGCTTTTCCCAGACTTGCCAAAGGATTTTATGGGGGTTTTAAAGGGTTTTACAGGTTGTAAGGGGGCTGATTCATGGTAATCTAAGCATGGACATGCAGGCATAATCATAAAATTGCAGATAAACATCAAAGAACTTCTCAGGTGGGAGCTGATTCATGGTGAACATCCTCCATGAAGTCAAATCATGGATTCAGTGCCTGTTAACCTCAAAAAAATCTAGTTAGTAAGCTAGTAAAGAATGGCCACCTGGATTAATAATTTCTTCTATAATGATTCTGTGTGCAGTGTGAGCAAAAGTCATTATGTTCTAGCAGTCATGTGGACAAAATTGTATTCGAATGTCCAGCTACAAGCTATGCAGTTCAGGTTACAAGAGTAAGAAGAAAACTTTTTAATTTAGAAGTTTGAAAAGTGGAGTCACTTCTGTTCGGCCTGTTATAGCTTCAAACATTTTCTTGCTGTACAGTTACTGTCCTTACAATCAATAAAAAGCCACCTAATTTTGTGTTTTTGATCTGGCGCACACCAATTTTTACACCAGCTGACTGAGGCACACTCTTTAGAGAAACCATCATAAAATAATCCAATAAGATGCTACCACCTATTCAAAAACTACACAGTGAGAAAGAAAAATAGCTCAGAACAATTTGAGAAACGCGGGGTCTACTAAATTAAACAGGCCCAGAGAGATATGCTCACAGGGCTTCAGTAACACCGCCCTTACCCATGTCAGAGACAATTGCTAAAAACAGCAGTTTTCCAGAGCAGCTGGCGCTGCCACGGGTTGTAAATTGTCCAAATATGCACATCGTGACCCTCACCCTTTCCTTCAATGCAATGTTCCTGGAATTTATGACAAAAAGAGCAATGGATAACCCATCAGTAGCTTTTGTTATTTTAATGAACCAATGTAAACTCTTAGAAAACAACTTTAGAACTACCCCTTTAAGACACTCTTTTTTTCCTTTAACTGTTACTGACCTCTCTTTTGTCCCCTGGGGCACATTTTCAAGGCAACTTGAATTTGTATTTTCCCAGGCTGTGGTTCTAAACCTTGGCTCAGATAAACTCTTTGTTTCAAATGTTTTTGCCCCAGTTTCTTCTTTAAGTTGACAACTGCTATTATTATCCATAACCTTCTGGAAAGGTTAAAAGGACCAATGGTATTCTTGAGTTAAAAGTAACAAAACTTTCAGAAACCTTTGAGGTCACTTGTCCAAAGGCAGTAGACCTTTTGGCCATATGGTCCACTTTTTTGAGGACTTATAAGTTATCCCCCTATAAACTGGTAACTGGAAGATTCATGTAAATAGAGTTTTCACCTCTGATACTAGACTCTGTTCTGCTGCACACAGACATGGCAGTCCTATTTCCAACAAATTTAAGCTATCTTCTGACCACATCTTCCTAAACAGACTTTTCATGATCTTAAATCAGAAGACTTCATTGATTGCAACATACATCCAGGACAAACTCACCTGGAATATGTTTGGAGGAGACCATATAAGGTCCTATTAACAATAAATATAGCAGTGGGTTCACAGTTTATAACAAATGTAAAAGTTCAGAATTCCACATAATTGAAAGGCTACTCCAATAAGGAACCTCAAAATAAAGATTCTCAGAGACCCTCTAGAAGTATCCCATATATAGCACTGAACAGCTGATAGAATCAGCAGGTGACCTCGCAAAGTAGACAGCCTCCTCTGAAGATGTAGGACCAGGACGCTTGCCTAATCCCTGTTTTGTTTTTCATCTGCTTTTTATAATTGTTTGTCTTCTCAATTTCTATATATCTACTCAAAATGGTTCTTTTTCTCTTTTCTTTCCTTTTTGTTATAATTGTTAATTCTGAACGTACTCATTCTAATGTCATTCTTAGATTATCTCAAATAGTAGCCACCACCCTCAATCCTATTGACTACTGGGTATTTCACCATCACAGAATCCCATGAAAAAAACCACCGGGCAATTTTAGTCTCATCAAGTAGACCATTGGGAATTATAACCAATGGCAGTTCAACTTTTGCCTACCTAAAGAAATGTCCCTAAAGAAATCAACCTCTGACTTCGCTTGTGACCTTCTCTTTCAGAAAAAGGAATGAGTTATTGTAATCTATTGTTCACATCTAGGTAATTCTAAATTTGAATTCAACAACCTTCATAGTGCAATGGGCCAAGTAGTTGTTCTCATAAACAAACTGATAGAGACTCAAATACGTAAACCAGCTAATGATAGTCATTGATCTGACCTCTTGTCATGAAAACTCGTTATTCCTGGATCTCCATGTGCTTTACTTGGTACTGGTTCCTTCATGCCCAGAATACCTGGTCGTCTGACCTCTTGAATGAAAACTCGGTATTCCTGGATCTCCATGTGCTTTACTTGGTACTGGTTCCTTCATGCCCAGAATACCTGGTCCTGTTTCCCCTAAATTATCACTTTATACATATTGGGCATAGCATTCCAAGACCTGACTCTACACAGAAACCCTAATTCTGTAAAGCACCAAGGCTGGAAGTTCTGACTCAGACATGAGCTCCAAAACAAAGCCACCCTTGATTGATTTGGGCACTCTATCTGGGGGAATTATCGTCTCATTCTTTATTCAAATAAACTGAGCAACAATCCCAGTGGTGGGAGTCACACAAATAGAAAAGGCTGTTATAAGATTAGGAGTTAGTCTGGCAGAAGTTATTAATACTACCTTCAGCTCACAGGCGAGCCAGTCTCCACCTGAGAAAGCTGGAGAGATTCATTGCTCTTTATGATTTATCAGTTCATCTCAAAACAATGAAGGGGAATAAAAAGCTTTTGGGGAGGTATTTGCAGACGTGGTAGAGAAGTGCACTTACTATGAATATTTATCTGGAAAAGACAGTCAAACACAGCATTTCAGTAGTGAAACGATGCATGGCTTTTTTTGCTTTTTTTCTGATGTTTTCTCCTTGTCTCTTGATGAAGGTGGAATACTTAATGCAGTGAATAACTTTTCTAGTTTTTACTTTAATGAGACTTACCAGCCCCATATTTGACACATCATTTTCTGTTAGGCTGTCAACTAAAATCCAGAGATAAAAGGTAATTTTTCTTCAAAAAAAATGTGATTTTTAAAAATGTCTAGTATATTCAAATAGCATAAATTCAGACATACTGTATCAGAACTCACTGAAAACCATGTTAGAAGTTCCCATTTGTTTTCAAAGTCCTTATAAACCATTCTCTTGCAGGGTATAATTGGCCTTTGTGAACAAAACCAGAGATGTCTGTGTAGATAAACATCTTTGCAGAAGACTCCCTACTTAGGGTCTGAACAATTAAGGTAAATCTAGAAAATACTTGTATAAGTGAGTATATAAGGGAATTAACAAAATAAAATAGAATATAAAGGAATTTTTAAAAATGGAAAGTCAACTTTATTCCAGATTTGTAAGTCATGAAAACTCCAGTCCTGGTTATGGGCACTGTTACTGTGTGCTTTGAGTGTTCTGTTCCCAGGGCCCCCCAGCACTGCCTACAGCCAACACAGCTGGGGACGGAGGACTTGGGGCAGAAAGGAGGGCTGGGGACAACTTTGCCATAGACCCACATGCCTCCCACTCATTCCAACAAGGTGAGAACCCTATAGTCCTGAGTTGTCTGGGTGGGAAAACGTGGTAAAGTTTCTTTTTTTTTTCCTAAACTTTGCTGAGATGGAATGTGCAGAATGCACATTCTGTATAGCTAACATGCTCTTGGATCAAAGAATGGTTTGAAAGTAGACAATAGAGCTTCCCTCTGTCCTTGAGCACTGGTGCAGATTCCAATTACAAGTGTGAGACAGGTTGGGTTCAAATCTGCCCTTGGAAAGCACTCTTTAATGTCTTTGGGGATCCTTCTGATCCCCAGTTTTCCCATTTATAACTACAGGTACAACAATTGCCTTTCCCCAGTGCTGCTGTAAGGGTGAACTGTCCCATCTTCACAGTGTTTAGCTGGAGGCCTGGCATTTACTAATGGCACGACTGTTCTTTTTATGGAATAATAACAGCCAGCTCTTGTAAAGCCGTGCAGAGTATGTGAGACATATTTGCAAACATCATTATTTTGTCAATATATTGTCCGTAATTTCTGTTTGTTCACAAGAACACCTGGTGTAGGTAAGAAAAGACTGTCTTGAAGTGGCACAGCCAGTAGTGAAAGGAGAAGACCCTGGGGGACTCTTCTGTTCAAAGCCTGTGCTTCTCCCTCCATATCCTGCCATCCCGTCAACAGATGCAGATCCAGAGTGCCCTGCCCAAGTCGCTCACAAGTGTGAAGTTGCAGAAGAGGGTGGACAGGTGCAGGGTTTTATCTGAGGGCTCTTGGAAGCAAATCTTCGTTGTACTCTAGATTGAGTCAGGGTCCTCTTGCTTCTCTAATTATTTAGCTCTTAAAGAGAAACCACTTCCAGAAGTCACAAATTGGTGGATGGAGCCTGAATACAGATGGTGTGTGTCTTCTGTTTGGCTCCCAAAGCATTTTTTTTAAATTATTATGGAAAATTGCAAACACATACAACAGTGAAAAGAAGAGTATAATGGATCCCCA
>NW_007729606.1:214902-216156 GCF_000696425.1 Galeopterus variegatus | reverse complement strand
AATTATTATGGAAAATTGCAAACACATACAACAGTGAAAAGAAGAGTATAATGGATCCCCATGTAACATCCATTTTCAGGAATTACCAAATGGCTAATTCCCAAACAGCATTTTAATGGGTCTCATAATTAGCATCTACTTGATTTAGAAACAGAGCAAGCAACATTAGCAATTATTGGTTTAATCCAACCTGCCTTATGCATTTGGGTTACTTTCCTGGACAGTAAAATCATGTGCTTTGGGGATCTTTTTCAAGTGCTGATGCAAAATGAAGATGAAAGGAGAAGTTTCTGACATCAACTCACATTCAAATGAGATGAAAATAAAAACAAACCCATCTATAACTAAGTACTAATGTATGTGGCTCACTGCTTTGTCAGGGAGTGGAATGCATTCTTTTGGCTATTGATAAACTGCACATAACTTAGGGCTTCCCAGCCAGAAATAGCTGCAAAGAACAGAAATCAGAGCTTTACTTCCACAATGAAATCTCCCTTTCCTCCCCGACTAACGACCACTTTTCCCAAACCTCACAATCAAACCACCTACACTTAAAGTATTACATTGGGCATGTTTTGCTATGGCAAACCTTGAACTGCAAATTATTATTGCCAAGGAGGTAAAAGAGCTGTCAAAAGTGTCATGGAAGGAAATACACTTTAACAACAGTGCTGCTGTGAATTTGTCAAACTTTACTAATAAATAATTGACAAGGAGAGAATCAAGCCCCAAATTCATTCCGTTTTCATTTGTTGTGACATAATTCAGGTTGGTATCTTGTCCCTCAAAGGTAAAAAACTTCAGGATTAATAATAATAATAAGAACAAAAAGAACAGCAGTTTATTAGTAACAAACGCTTGGCTTTAAGCATGTGTCAAAAAGGTCTCTAGAAATTAGATTTCACAGTTTAATTTAGGCAGATAAAATAGGATATTCAAGATAAAAGATACTGATAGTTCCCTCCTTGATTCTTGTCTGTTTTCTTACAGACAAATCTGAGTAATTAGGGTCAGAAAAATTGCATCAAGTGTTTAGTTTGAAATAATATAGATAATGCTCTCAGTTTACTATGAAAGATGTAGTCATGTTTATGAAGCCACATGTGAATCTAATAGCTATAAATGGATATAATTCTCATAAAAAGCTTGGGTAAAGGACTTGTATTAATAACACGGTGGCCTGCTCTGTGTTAGTAAGGAAGATGATGTGTTCAAGACTCACCTCCTCAGCCACCCTTCACTCCTCTGTGAACA
>NW_007729606.1:212013-214017 GCF_000696425.1 Galeopterus variegatus | reverse complement strand
ACCCCCTTCCTTATCTTTTTCCTTTCCTAATGGCTTTTTCTCATTAGCAGTTTAATAAATTGAAGTCACTTCCATATTAAAGAGAATCAAATTTTGAAACTTTCTACTAGCCATCCCCTCTCCCTCGTTTCCTTCTCAGCCAAACTCTTCAAACCTCTTTTTCCTTGATCAGCCTCAGCTCCCTCTTTAATCCAGTACAATCTCCAGTTACTCCACTTGAAATTATTCCTCAAGGTCAGCAAACACCCCATGTTTTCCAACTCAGGACATATTTTCATTTTTTATTTTGCTTGATCTCATGGAAGAATTTTACATTGGTAATTATTCTTTCCTTCTTTAAACACTTTTTAATTTTGTTTTCACACTCTTCTAGAATTTCTTCCCAATCTTGTGTTCTGGTCCATCTAATCTCTCCTTGCTGGTTCCTCATTCTCTGCCATAGCCTTCAATGCCCGATTCCTTGAGGTAGAGCCCCTGGTGTTTATTTTCTCCTCTTCAACGTGAACAGCTTACACACATCAATGTGTAGAAGCATCACCTGGAAACTTACTGAAATGAACAGTCCTTGGACCTACCCAAGATGCAGGTTATCAAAATCTCAAGGTAGTCCTAGAACAAACATATTTAGATAAGCATGTACAGAAATGCTTTTCTACCTGCTGGTCTCTTCAAGCTTATCCAGGCCAAAGATTCAGTTGCTGTCTGATTGTCGATGGCTCTTATTTCTCTCTCTCTCCCCCAAACCTCTCTTCTTAGCATCAGACATATATGTCCCCTTCCACTTTGTTGGATATCCATATGGATGTCTGCAGGAAGCTCAAAGGCAACAAATCAGAAGAAATGCTCACTATCATCCCTAAAACAGGTTCTCCACAGCAACCTCCATAGCATAAATGGTAACCATTCACTCAGTTGGCATTGAGAATAATTTAGAAATTATCCTTATTTTTTTCTCTTTTTCCCTTTTTTTCTTCCTAGCCAAATATCAATTCCTGTTAATTCTATCTCCTAGATCTCTCTTGGCTCCATTAGTTTATCTACATATCTAGCACCCTAACAAAAATCCACACAATCATCATCTCTTACCTGGATTGTGGAAACACCTCACTGGTCTTTCACCCCTACTTTTGTACATCCTCATGTATTCTTCACACCATAACCAGAATGATATTTCTAAAACAAGAATCCTATCATCTCATTACCCTGATAAATAGTTTGCAATGATTTCTATCACCCTAAGGATAAAGTCCAAACTTTTAATATGCCTTTTCATGATCTATCCCTCGTCCGTATCCCCAGATTCATCTCGAGCCAGCTTCTCCCAATTCTGAGGCTTTGCACATACTATTCCCACCGACTGTAATATTCTTCCCCTTCCTCCTCAGACCCTGGTCTCGGCTTAAAAGGCACCACTTCCTAAACACCTCTCCTAGCCCTGGTATAATTAAATTCCCTTACAGTGTGTTTCAGATCCTCCTAACATAACACTCATCATATTTTAATTAGTATTTGTATCACCATGGTTTTTACCATTCTAGTGTATGCTCTGTGAAGACAGGGGCAACGTCTACCTTGTTTGGTATCTCCAGCACCTGGGTTGATTCCTGTACATTATTTATGCCCCCAAGATACCGGGTGAGTGAACGACTTACATAGGATACCCAGGTCCCTGTTCTTTCTTCTACACCACACTTACTTATCTGGCCAATCCAATAACTATATGTGATTTTAACATTTCTTTTATATTATTTTCAACATTCACCCTAAGATATGTCATTGAGTTTGCCAGATTTAACTGGATGAGCTTGTTCGTGAACTTGTTCATGTGTCTTCTCCTTCACAGATAATCATACTTCTTTCTTTTACATATAGCACGGATTATCATAACCTAATAAAAAGACCTTCTAATAAAACAACCAAATACAAATTTACATAGAACAGTAACGTCATCTTAAAAAATTCTTAAGATACATTTATATGGTCCTCCTTTTAATCAGGGTCCTA
>NW_007729606.1:209096-211186 GCF_000696425.1 Galeopterus variegatus | reverse complement strand
CCTATAATTATTTATATAAATGTAGAAAAAGCTTTCAACAATATTATGTCCACCATAAAAATAGCAACAATAAAAACATTAAAAAAACTAGGAATAGAGAGAAATTGTATTAATCCGATAAAGTGATTGAAGGATATGGGTTTCTGGATTGTAAGTGTCTACAATGTGCACAGCACAGTTGACGAGAGCAGAGCACACCAATTTCAGATGCTGCAGGAACTTCCAAAGACCAAGAACAGGTTCAATACTAGGGGGGAGCCCACTCACCCTTCTCCACTAGAACAACTCAGTGTCCCCAAGTTAAAAGGTACCTCTGTTCCAAATTCCTATTTGTCTCAAGATATCCCTGTTCTGCACAAAGCTCCTCCAGCCCTCCAAATATCCTTGCCCAGAGATCTCAAATGTCACAAAAAAAAGTCAACCAAAGAAAAACAAAAATCAGTGTTTGGAAAAAAAGGCAGATACTCCACTCTCACCCCCACACTTTCTCCCCCACAACCCCACTAAAAAATTATTACCTGCCCAAGTGCTTAAGCAAGTTTCACATAAGCTGCAAAATTTTAATAAAAGGAACCTCAACATGTCCACCACACTGAAGTTTTAAGCTACTACTAAGTGCTTCTCCTCTTTCTTAATCACTCCTGCCAATTAGCAGTGCATAAAAGTTGAGTTTAAAAATTCTGAATGTGTTTTTCTTTCATAATTTTTAAAAATGCAAGGAATTATATTGTCTTTAGTGTTCTCAATAACGACATGAAAATGTTAAAAACAATAAAGCAATAAAGCCTTCCACATTCTGAATAAAATTGAATTATATATGGAATGCTAAAATGGAGCAAAGGAGGTAGGATAAAAACATTTTTCAGGTATGTAAGGCCTCAAAAAATTACCTATCATGGATCCCTTTTCAGGAAGCTACTGGATAAAGTCCTCTACCAAAGGAAGAATAAAGTAAACATGAAATATGCATAGGACCTGAATAAAAGGGGACCTAACACAGGAGAAGGACAGAAGGAGTCCCCAGATAAAAGTGAGAGAGAATAGCTCATTTTTCTAAACAAAGAGGAGAGGTTGACAAAAGAGTTTAGAGTTAAATTAATAACTGTATAGAAAACCACACACACACACACACACACACACACACACACACNGAGTAAATATTCAGGAAAGCAAAATATTCAGGAAAGCAAAATACTACAAGGCTCAGTGTGCATAAAGTTCTCATAATGATACATTTGAACAAAATGAGACTAAATATACCAGACCGTGCATGACAGTGGAACCCTGACCCAAAGTACACCTTCTGCAGCAACCAGTTCAGGAGCACCAACCACAGCCTCCACAGCAATCAGCCCAGAGAGGTCAGAACTTGGGCATTGTCTTCCAGATTCCCTAGTTTTTGCCCCATTTCCAATTCAGGACTGACCTGAAGAAGCCAATTGCTTCCCAAACTCTCACATAAGATTCTCACTTCTACTGAGTTCACCTCTAGCTTCTCCAGAACAACTGTCTCCAACCCAAGGACACCTGAAGCCTTGCCTTTTTCCACCATGAGCTCTCTCACTCCTCTGCCTGTAACTGAGTCTCTGCTAAATGCAAGTGGTTCTGGCTGACTTCCTTGACATAGCAGGCTCTGAGTAAATAGCATGTGTCTGTTCTCATTTTGGTGGTCGTCACTCATTTTCGCAACCAAATATTGATTTAGCCCAACTTACAACTATAGTTGGGGGATGGTGGTTGGAAAGGATGTGCTGTGTGGGGTCGCTGAGAACAAGAAAGAGATGCATACATGTCTTCTGAAGGCGGGTTATATAGCTAATGGCTAATACTGAATCAAATAGTAAAGAGCCGACACAAGTACGTTATATAGAGATTTGGAAGTAAATCCCAATGGAATCATCTATAAATGCTTGTAATTAGGAGAGAAAGGAGAAAATGGGCAAGGGCTGGTTGTTTGACTGATAAGCCGTTTACAATTACCTGACTGTGTGAAAATATGACTTGGATAAAACTAAAACAAAAACCATGCATTTATTTTTTATTTTTTTTATTATTTTTATTTTGTCAATATACAATGTAGTTGATTATTA
>NW_007729606.1:203423-206212 GCF_000696425.1 Galeopterus variegatus | reverse complement strand
TATAGTCTTCAATAAAAATAACTTCAATTGTTTTTAATTGATTTGGTCATCCTGTTTTTCCTTATTTAAAGACTATAGCAGAAACATATATGATCTCATTTCAGAAGAGGTTTCAGAAAATGTCTTCCCTGTAATTTCAGATGATTCAAAATTAATCTCCCCTAGATTGTTCCACCTTTGTATTCTTAGCTGCAGATGTAATTGTGGCTCTTAGTTTTAAGACTGCATGCCTTGAGGACTCGGGGTTCAGTCAAGTTATCTTTCTCAGGTCTTAATCCTGGTTTAACTTATTTTCATTCATAATCCTATTACAAAGAGTAAATGTTCATGACTTTTATTTAAGCCACAGTGATTTGACTGTTGTAATGATCAGACACATACTGTGTGATCAAATGTATTTACCAGTACAGGTATTTGTGTGCTGTGTGTGTGGTTTCATGTGTGTTTGTCCATTTTTAATTATATTATGTGAAAGTCTTCCCTGGAATATAAAAGGAATCTGGTGCTCGAGGGAAGTGCATTTTGACTTGAGCTTGAAGAACGTTCATGTCAAGAAGAAGGAAATGTATTCCTGATCATGGAAATGCACCAAACACAGAAGTCACTCTGNTATGGATATCCAGTTATCCCAGCACCCTTTGCTGAAGAGGCAGTCCCGACCCCAGTGAATTACTCTACCTGACAAAAACCATACATTTAGAATTCACCCGACTAACTCTATTTATTTCAGTGAACATGCATGCAACAACAATAACAGCACTACATATTTTACAAGGCTCCAGTTCCTAAACAAGACATACATTCGTATCTGTGTGATGGAGCAGGAGATACAAGTAGAAACATGAGATGAAGAAAGAAAATCAAATAAAGCAGAAGTGGTGCTTTTCACAGGTCAGTGTGATGTGCCATGAAATGAGAAGGGTAAAAAAAAATCAAACCTCTGCCTTGAAGGCAAAAAAAAAGGGGGGGGGACGGGTGAAGGAAAAATGGTTTCTTTTTGAGAAAAAAAAAAGAAACAAGGAGATTATTGACATCTTTGCTGAAAGCTCTTCCAACCTCTGGACAGTAACTGTGGATTTCTCAGCAGATCTTGGATTGACATAGTCTCAGCCTATGTAACCTTGGGCACATTTTTGAGGCTCGGTTCCTTCACTTGTGAAGGGGAATGAAGAAAATATCCACCTCTCAGGACTTTGGTGAGAATTAAATGAGATAATTATATGAAAATACCTAACCCAGGGCTTGACAAATAATTAGATTCCAGTGAAGGTTCGAAATCATAATTGTACAACACTTTATGTTTATTTAGATTTTTAATGCGACTTCCAAAATAAAATCTAAGTCTTATGAGAAAAACAGATGCGTTTTAATCTCCTTTCTGCCTCTCCCCATTCTGCAGCTGTCAAAAAACATTTGCATATTTAATTGTCATCTAGTGAGAAGAACACATTTCAGTCAGAATTGTGAAGAGGACCGAAAGGGATCCGTAAGTCCAGGCTACGGGAATGGGTGCTATGGGGGTTTTAGCCTGTTGACAAAATATCTGAACTGAAGTGATTACTATAATATTCTTAGATCAAAGTTTGGAAAGTCAAATGTCAAAACGGCTAATCCAAAAAGAAAAAAAAATAGCAGTTCTTTCAGTTAATCTTTTTTTTTTTTGTCTCATTTTAAGAGAGACATGAATACGAAATATCTTCTTTTTTCCATTTTTCTAAAAGAGCAGAACAACAGTCCAAATGGGAGGATGAATGACCTTGGACACTAGTCCCCAGTGTGAGGAAGAAACAGTGCTTGCCAGAGATTTGCCGACTGAGAGAGCATCACCCGTATGTCTGTTGACAGGAGCCCTCTGTGCTCAGCTCCCTCCAGAGATGGCTGTGGAAAGCTGGCACCATGGTGTAGTTCTTCAGATCCTTCAAGAACTATATAAATGCAGATTGTTGTGTGAAATCTCCTAATTTTCAAATATTGGCTTCAATATCACTAAAGTCTAAAGTGAGCCAAACAAATTCTGTCCTATGTCTGCAGGCCAGATGTGGTTTAATATTTTAAGTTTTGACCATTTTCTTAAATTCACAGATGGGGGATTATTTTGTGTCTTTTGCTACAGATGTGTATTTTCGCCAAAGTGGGGCAAGGTGGGTGAAGGCTTCCAAAGGTCAATTGTGAACAACAGATTGGGTGTAAACAGAAGCCCACCTACTCTGACCTCCAGTCCAGGGCTCAGGAACTAAAAAAAGACACACGCCTATACAGAGCCAGTCCTCGAACAGGAGAAAGGTCCAGACATCACCCTCATAGAGACAGCCTCAATGTCAGAATGTGGAAAGGTGCTGGTGAGCTTGTTTGTTTAGTCTGTAACTTGAATGAATATATTTCATAAACAGCATGCATATATTAAATTTTATTATTACTTTATTAGGTATCATAAAATATTAAAATGCAAATATTTGAAAGATAATTTTTGTCATATTTTCAAATATTTCTTCATTTTTGGCATACTGAAGATCTCAAAAATGAAAAGGTCCAGTCTATCTGGACATCTGAAAGACCCTGGGTAGATCTGATTAGTTTCATTTTCCTGATCTGGAAAATGAGGAAGGTATTAATACATCCTGTGGAATATTATAAAGAGTGAATGTGTTGCCTATATTTGCTAATCATGCCTCCTGTTCTTCCAAGAACAGAATTCCATTTTACATATAAAAATCCAGTAATGTAGTCTTATCCAAAAAGAAATTATTACCCTCTGACCATGTAAGTTAATGAATAATACACCACTCTCA
>NW_007729606.1:199588-202680 GCF_000696425.1 Galeopterus variegatus | reverse complement strand
GTCAAGAAGAAGGAAATGTATTCCTGATCATGGAAATGCACCAAACACAGAAGTCACTCTGGAGCATGTATACTCAAAGTGGCAATGTCACTTTGGGGGTAAAACCGTTACAGTTTTTAGGTATAAAGCACAATTATGCATACAGTACATAAACAGATACACAATATATTTGTGGTATTTCAAAATGGCATGGGGTGATTAAGGAAGAATATTTTAACAGCTGTTTAGGGGAATAATTATGAAAAAGAAGTTTGGAAAACACTGCTTTAGAGATGTAATGTATGTTCTACCTGGGACACTTAAATTTTGGAAGAAGGGACATGAGGGATGAAAGTGATCTCTTCACAGGGTAGGAGGGAGATGAGAGTTTTTCTGAACCAACCTCAGTGGCCATAGATGACTGAAAGTAAAAGCCACGAAATAAGTTTCAATTTTGACCCATACAAGGGGTATTGCCTCAAGTTCTACCACTGACCATTGCTTCCTCAGGTTTATGATATTGTATGATGATGGTCCCTCAGTCAATTAAGACTTCCTATTGGGCTTAAATACCCCTGAAAACCTGAAGAATTACAGATGAGCATACATGACATAAATAAATCTCAAAATCTGTGGTAAGTAGACTGTTTTAGTAACAGGACAAAAGTAGGGCACCATTATTTATATGAAAAACACACACCAGGAATTTACACAAAGTTTCTATGTGTTTTTCAGGACAATTGACAAACATGTTACTGTCTCTGGGTACAGAGGGAATAGAAGGGGAGGGAAGAGGAAAAAAAAACAACATAAAACAAAAAGGAGGAACCTCACATCAACCAATGGCAATAGCACTATATTCATGGAATCATGTGGTCCAATCCACTTTGAACCTCAGTAAGCATGGATTTAGCACCCAGTGAATGCTAAACTGCTACAGCTAAGACTTTAATTGTGTGTGTGTGTGTGTGTGTGTGTGTGTGTTTGTGGCTGGTATGGACAACATGTAATTTTGATATACTTTGATTTAAGATTTTGTGCTTAAACTGTTGCTTGACATGAAGCAAAGACCTCTATGATTTTATTCTCCTCTTTCCATATTACCCTAAAAATTTGTCCCTTTACACTGAATTGTAAAAAAATGTAAAACAAATTACCCAAATACTGTAGTACAGCTTCTGGGTGTATTCCTCAGTATAGTGGACACTTCCATCCTTGCAAGGAAAGCAAACCCTCCTCAAACCCTATCCAGCTGTGTGATCCTCCCTGCACATGAAGTAGATGAGGTGTAGGTGGGTAAATCCAGCGTAGTCAACATGAGAAATGGTTCCAGTTTCAGCAGGAATAATGAAATAAATTCCCCTGGTGATAAAACAAAGTGACAACTTCTTAGTACTATCACTTCAACATGAAAGAAAAACACAGTTTTAAGGAAGTGTCCTTGGAAAGGAAGATGGACTTTACCTGCTGTGACTCCATGGGCCAAAGCCAAAAGCTCCATAGTGGTGATCTGAGGCCAGGACACTCGCACATGAATCTAAGAGTCCAGTGTGAACAGAGTTTGCCTAGAACTGGGCAGCTCTAGTTAGAATTAGATGGGGATCTTTTTTTATACATATACCTCTCAGTATTGTGGGAACAGGCAGATCCACAGTTGAAAGGAGGAATAAAGCAAGAATGTGGAATCTGAAATGATTTTCTGTGTTCTCTTTGACACAGTTTGAGAGAACTGGCTGACTGGCTTTTCCTGGTATTGATTGTACAGGTTATTCATACTGTGTGATCCTGTAACACAAGGTGGCTATAATGTCTCTTTCTGATCAAAGGATATGAGTCACTCAACTTTTCTATTTATTTGTTGCCATAGATGAAACTTAACCCAATTTCAAACCTCAAAGTTCCATAGATCAAATACAAAGTGTAAAAATAAAATTCCTACACAATGCGTAACCTCCATACCTGGGCCACTCTAGGTTATATTATTGTATTCTTTTTTATATGTATGTTTCAATGGCCCTTGGGAAAGAATACCACCTCCTATAATCAGAGGGAAATTGTCATCAAAGGCAAGGTGATAGTTTGTATTTTTCCAAGTGCTAGAAATCAAGCATCCATTTTACATGCACGTTTAAGTGATTGTCTGTCATTCATATAAAAGAGAAAGCAATCAGAAAATACATAAATGTAGTTCAAATTGATGTGGAGTCAGATTTCCTATGACTTCTGGTGTTCTCTGCTTGTTTGGCAGGTATAAAGTCTGAAAATGAAGAACAACTTGAAATTTAAAAAAAATGTTTGAAGTAATGTTCAAATGGTAGCTGGGTACTAGAAGCAGACAGTTCTACAAATGCGAGTTTTTCTTATCTATCTAGATATTTTTGTTACATAGCATAGGCAGGATACTTAATATTCATGAATTAACTAATAAGATTAAATGATAAGTAAGGTGCAAATGAGAGGGAAAGTTTACTAAAAAACACTGGGAGATGGAGTCTAGTTTTGGATCTGTCCCTTATTGCCTGACCTTGAGTGATAAAACTTAATTCATCATAGCAGTAGCTTAATTCTCTCTCCAATCAGAGAATTACTGCTGTGCTCTACAGGGCCCTGGCTTCCTATCATCTAAATGGTTTGCAACAGACAGGATTGTTTTGACTTGGAGGAAGAGAAGGTAAGATGTTGACTAGTCCTGGCTCCAACATGTGAAGAGGCATTAGTTACAAATTTAGAATGCATTATTTTGAGAGAGAAAGTCACTTGGAAACATTTTTTCACCCCATTCATTTCTCTCCTGGATGTCACTGCTTTAGTTTTTGTTTTTTTCTTAGTTTCTAGCATCGTGAGATTTCATCTTTCCTATAGGATTTGCTAGACACTTAGAAGAAAAAAAAAAAAAGTCCCCAATCTAACATGTCTAGATTATGGCAAATAGGAGTGTTTGATAGCCATTTTACTCCCCTATATTTTGTTTTCCTTGTACTTTTGGTGCTTCACTTGTTTATGCCATATTCCTGGTACTTCTATATATTTGAGATTGTTACTTTTCTGCCATGGTGTAATAACCTGTTTCTGCTCTATTTCCCTTGACAGTTAAGAGGTTTTGGTGCTCTCTC
>NW_007729606.1:197079-198181 GCF_000696425.1 Galeopterus variegatus | reverse complement strand
GTGAAATCGAATGTTTCTAATAAGCGATTGGTGAGGGGCAGCTTGGGGTAGTAGCTGTGAACACAGAAGCTGGAAGCAGGTTTTAAGGATTTAAATCCTGGCTCTAACATGTACTAGTGGTGCACCCTTATGTAGACTTTCTCACCTATTTTACTTAACTGCAGAATGGGATCCATAGTAGCACCCACTTCATAGAAGAAATATGAAGATCAAAGGAGTTAATGTTGCAATTTCCTGAGCAGAGGAACCGAAAGATAGAAGCTGTAAAACGTGACCTCATCAAGGACAGTAGGTAGAGGAAGAGGGATACTCCTTTGGGAGTTGGGAACTATTGATGTCATCATGCTAGCTCTCTTCCTCCACGGCTCACTACTGTTAGATAAGTAATTTATAATATTATAAAATATTAGGTGGGGATAAATTACAACAACCAGAAGGAGGACTTGGAAAAGTAGGAGGAAAACCAAGGTGATAAAGGAATGTGGCAACCAAGGGGATACGGTCAAGAATCACACACTGAGAGACATCAAAAAATATAATAACTGTATTTATATTATTGTGGGGAAATAAATGCAAATTGTGTAGCATTTAAAAGCCCGACTTTGCCATTCATTAAGACTGTGCTGCAAGAAGGAAGGAGGCACATGCTCACCTTCCAGAGGCAGAGACCAAAGCACGCTAATTCCCTAAGACATCAGAATTGCAAGCTTTCTTTTATACCTGAATTTTTCCTGAGTCTCTCCCATTCCCTAAATCATTCAAACATCCTTTGTGATCTTCAGGGGAGAAAGAGCTTTTTACTCATCAGAAAGATAACTTTGAAATAAAATTTAATATGCATTTGAAAAGAGGTCAATATATTTTTTAAAAGAGATCAAATATACCTTTGAAAACGAGAGGAGGTCTCAGTATTAGTTTAGAAGAACAAAAGGGAGTGGGACTTTAAAAATCTGTAAAGGAGTTATAATGCCTGTTTGAAAGAGATAAATATTAAAGTTATTTCTATTAATTAGGATTTTAAAGGAATTAATGACAGGAAGTTCTTTTAATTTTTGAGGCTGCCTGTGTATCTGTATCCCCGATGATTGGTACATAATAGGCA
>NW_007729606.1:194467-196288 GCF_000696425.1 Galeopterus variegatus | reverse complement strand
TCTTTTAATTTTTGAGGCTGCCTGTGTATCTGTATCCCCGATGATTGGTACATAATAGGCATTCAATAAGTGCTTGTTAAATGAATAATGGATAAAATAATCAAGTGCCAGGCATTTAATATTCACATCGACCTTACAATGTGTGGAAGTACTGTGTATTATCAACTATGGCATACAGAGGATAAATAACTTCTCCAAAGGCACAAAGCAAGAGGTTAGTAGTTGTGGAATCTGGAGCCAGGCAGTCTGACCTCTGAGTCTGAGCTCTCGACTTCTCAAGAACTAAGTGCCTGGAGGGGAGACAGGAATGAGCAAAAAATAAAGCAGAAACAAGAAAGGCGATAAAGAAGAAAGGAGGAAAACACAGTGTTGGCCATTAGGGAATCATTAGCGATATTCTATGGGGCGATCTCAGAGGAGTATTTGGATGGGAAAGATTGGTGCAGCAGAATAAGGAAAGGCTGAGGAGACAGGATGTTGAGAGGTATCTGGTCCATTGAGACCAGACAGGAGGCAACAGCAGGTGTGCAGTACAAGGAATGGCAACGGATAAGAAAGCAGGTAGAGGGAGGTCCTACGTGAAATCTGTTTCCTCTAGGAATTGAGGAGCAGGTGCTTTCCCAACAGCACAGAGGGTGGGGATTGGCTGGGAAGCTGGGGAAAGAACCTGGTGAGGGAGATATCTGGATTCACATTACAGGAAATTTAAGTGGCTGTAAGGGTCAAGCTCAGGGCTGGAGACCACAAACTAGCAATGAAATAAATTCCACTCCCTCTAAGATATTCTCCTGTAGCCCTTAACAGCCTAGGCAGGTATAGTCTATGTGGGTGTTTGAATCCATCAAGAGTTTGTAATTGGCTGGGGAGGCATACTGGAAATTTAAGAGAACTAGATTGCAGATGGTTTTTGTACAAGGATAATTTAGAGGAAGACCTGAGAGATCCATACTGGATAGGAAGCTCATCAAGAAGGAATATAATGGGCAGCAAGAACAGGAGGGGTGGAGAGAGAATGGGGCTCAGTGAGGTCTAAGGGCAGGTATAATGAAGAAATGGAAAAGAGCTGCAGCCTGCAAAGGGTGTGACTCAAGATGGGGACTCACCTCTACCACATTTTAGTAGGAGATATCACAGATGGGACAGGGTTTAAATGGAACAGCCTGCTGAAATGCAACCAGTAGGCCTCTGTAGGCTGCTCAGAGACAAACCAGGCTGGAATGAAGCTGCTGAGTTCAACTTGTTTCTTGCACAAAGCAAGGAGTTAATTGTCTTCCTCTTGTAATCTTCAGAGTGATGATGAAATGTATTAGAACAAACCAGGCTGGAATGAAGCTGCTGAGTTCAACTTGTTTCTTGCATAAAGCAAGGAGTTAATTGTCTTCCTCTTGTAATCTTCAGAGTGATGATGAAATGTATTAGAAGGTGCCCATTTAGCCAGTAAGAAGAAAAATACCAGTCATTCTGAGATAGGAGGTGCTCAGTTTCCATGGGTTAGCGTTTTAGGACACACCTCTGTGTTTCAAGCCACTCTCCAAGGTCACAGGTCCCTCCTCCAGGCCCTCCCCTACAGGAGAATTCCTGTTGCTTGTTGGACCTATTTTCAGCACCAACACAGTGAAATTGAGACCGCAAGGTGTGGACTTAATGCAAATCCAATGGCTGAGCATGCTTAGTAAAAGGAATTTGTACAGGCTTATATGACCCCAGTGACCAAGCATGCTCAGTGGAAAGGAGTTTGTCCTTTGAATGACCTTCCATTAGAGGGCTAAAGAGCAGAGAATATTCTTGAATATGTTCAGTGTATGTGATAGAATTTGACTA
>NW_007729606.1:192200-194288 GCF_000696425.1 Galeopterus variegatus | reverse complement strand
GAGGGCTAAAGAGCAGAGAATATTCTTGAATATGTTCAGTGTATGTGATAGAATTTGACTATTGAACATGCCCTAAAAGGAGACCAACTGAGCATGTGCAATACTGGGTTACATAAATGGAACCACCCCCTTAGCTAAATATTCATGAGATATCATGAATATGTACTAGGTAGTGAAACTATAAAAACTGAATACCAGAAGAAGGCAGGGCTGTTGCTCACTCTCTTGGGGCCAGTTTGCATTTCACCTGAGGGGTAAATTTCTTTCATTTTATATACACAACCTTTAGCAGGTTGCTGTTCACTCTAGAGCCAGCCTGCACATTGTCTGTGAATTTGTATTTCTTACTTTTGTATTAAATTTGGTGTGGGCCCTGCACAGTCTCTGGAGCCAGGCTGCACTTTCTCTGTGAAATCTGTATCTCCTATTCATTACAGTAAACCTGTTCTTACTTTCTACTGTGACTCTACTCTTGAATCCTTTCCTGTGGCAGAGTCAAGAACCTGGTAAGAGGACGGGGTGGATTGAGACCGGATATCGGGACTCTGCAGACACTATCCCTCTGTTATCAATTCCAGGTTTACTTTGGAATTATGCAAGTTGAATTATATCTTTTCTTCAGGAATAAATCTCTCCTGTGAATTATATTTTCCTTATATATTTATATACTTTAAATATTTAATTTTATTAAATCATATGTACTGTTACATAAACTATGGTTTTATTACTCTGATCCTGTGTTAAATTGTCTATAAAATAAGGATCACCATAATACCCACATCATAGGAATAGCATAATGATAAACTGAGATCATATTTGCTAAAATGACCCATGTATTATGCCTCCACCCTCTTTGATTTAGATCCCAAGTCCTGATGTCAGGGTGAGTTATCTGAAAATCATTGATGTTTTCTTTTTCTTGGCTAAATAAATTGGCACCAAAATGGAGCAATATCATTAGCTAAGTTTGCAATCTACTCAGCCAACCAGCTGTGAAATAATGTGATTCTTGTTGCTTTATTATGCATTTGGATGGTATCTAGTATTTCCAATTATTCAAATAAAGTAATATTGCATTAGCATTCATGTCACATAATGGTTAATTGGCATGGTTCAAATTTGACTGAAATATAACTTCAATCTGTATTTATAGAAATGGAAAATTTTCCGCTTGGTTTACACAAGATGTCCTTTTTGGGAAAGATTTGCTTTTGCTGGGAAAAAGTCTTGGCAAGTCCTTTTGGTTGGGAGCATCTCTGTGGGACTAGTATTGACTGATTAGCAACAAGGTTTCGGGAAGGGAGAGATGGTGATCAATGATGAGACAACAACAAAGAACTCATCTCTTCTGGGATCAAGGGGGCTGGTGAGGACTGAGGGTGAGAGAGGTGAGGATGGAGAGTTGGAGTGGGAACCAGTGAAATGGAAGGAGGCTTGGGACCCTTTCCTGAGACCCTGGATGTCCTCAGTAAAGGGTTTAAATGGGGACTCATCAACCTTGACACTATGGATATTTGAGGCTAATTCTTTATCATTGGAGGCTGTCTTTTGCATTGTAGGATTTTAGCAGTATACCTACGATCTAAACACTAAATACCAGTAGTATTCCCTTCCCATTCATGACAACCTAAAGTGTCTCCAGACAGTGCTGAAAGTCCCTGGGTTGGGGTGGGAGGAGGGGAGGAGACGACAAAATTCCCCTGGTCAAGATCACTGAACTAAACATATGAAATCCTTGTTGGGATTGGACATTTATAGAACCAGAAGAAAGTGTTCAGCATGACGACTGGATTGACACTTGGAAAAGAAGAAAATATAACTTAGAAGAACTGTACAGAAATAACCATGAGTAAGGGAGGTCCTAAGTATTTGCAGACATTGTATATGGCAGAGACATCAATGGAGAGGATCTGGGGGTCTGATGGAGGGCCTCAACCCACCCTGTCCTCTTACCAGGTTCCTGGCTCTGCCACAGGAAAGAATTCAAGAGCTGAATCACAATAGAAAGTGAGAACAGCCTTAATATAACAAATAAGAGATAGAGACTTCATAGAGAAAGTGTAGACTAGCTCCAGAGACTGAGCAGGT
>NW_007729606.1:187334-191708 GCF_000696425.1 Galeopterus variegatus | reverse complement strand
GGGGGTCTGATGGAGGGCCTCAACCCACCCTGTCCTCTTACCAGGTTCCTGGCTCTGCCACAGGAAAGAATTCAAGAGCTGAATCACAATAGAAAGTGAGAACAGCCTTAATATAACAAATAAGAGATAGAGACTTCATAGAGAAAGTGTAGACTAGCTCCAGAGACTGAGCAGGTCCCACACCAAGTTTAATACAAAAGTAAGAAATACACACTTAAAGTTCAGTACAGAGTGCAGGAGGGCTCAAGATTGTGAGCAGCCACTTGCTGAAAGTACATATAACACAAAAAGAAAGAAACACACACCTCAGCTAGTCAAGTGCGGGGTGGCTCCAGGAAAGTGAGCAGCAATCCCGCCTTCTACTAGGATTCCACTTTTATAGTTTTGCTATCTAATACATATTCATGTGATCTAATGAATATTCAGCTAAGTTATCAATTCCCTGTTATGTAAAAATCTTGCACATGCTCAGTTGGTCTCTTTTTGCAGCACGTTTATTGGTCAAATCCTATTACATGCACCAGACATATACAGGGATATTCTGTGCTCTTTAGTACCTCCAGTGGAAGGTCATTCAAAGGATAAACTCCACTTTACTGAGTATGCTCAGTTACCAGGATAATATAACCCTTCCCTACTGAGCATGTCTGGCCATTGGATTTGCATAAGCCAGCCATTGTGGTCTCAATTTTCCCATATTGGTACCAAAAATAGGTCTAATAAGCAGCAGTAACTTTCCATTAGGGGAAGGCCTCAAGGAGGGGCCTGAGACCTTGGGAGTGGCTTGAAACCCAAAGGTGTGTCTTGGAACCAGAGCCCAGGGAAACTGAACAGCTCCTATCTCAGCAGTGGGAATAGGGAGACAGTAAGAGGTCTTCACAGAGGGTCATCATGTAGGGTTGTACAGATTGCATACAAACCTAGGGGCCATAGTTCATATCCATAGTCATGTTTTTTTTTGTTTTTCAAATTCACACTTTAAAAGAACCATTTGGGTGAACTATGGAGCTGGGGACAAGATATAAAATTGTACTTATATAAATGTTTTAAGGAAAAGGAATTCCTATTGAAAAGTGTCAGGTGGGCTGTAGTGTGTGAGTGGGTGAGATTTGGCACAACACACAATAAATTGTTAACAGTTCTTCCTCCTTAAATATGGGCTCTGTGGAAGGTAAGCCTCATGGACTTTCTCATTACATATTTATGTATAAATTGTGTATTACTTTTACAATCACAAAAATGAAAATAAATTTAAAACATAATAAACTTTAAAAGTGCCATTATAATTAAAAATGCACACAAAATATCTAAGTGTTTTAAAGGCTGAAATGATTAAGTGACTTAACAGAATCAGGTGTTACTCCTGCAGGACATTTTTAAACATTTTCAGACCCTGTCACAGGCTTACTACAATTTGTGTCTGCAAAACCAAATGGAAGCTCCTGTGCATAGTAATGTACTGAAGACTTTCTTCTGGTACATGCACCAAGGAGATGTTGCCCTTTCTTGCCTCCCCTAGTTTCCAAGTAATGAATGGTAAGAGGTTGAATTCCATTTATTTGCAATTTTATTAAAGGCTATGCAGTAGATTAAATGAAAAACTATTTGATAATGAAGATGACCCATCTCTCTCATCCACAGACTCTATGGACTTGGCTTTTATTAGCTGCTAAGTTAGTCTACAGTGTGTCAAATCCATGCTCATATTTCACATTAGCTTCTAACAAGTTTGGATCCAGCTAATTGATACAGGTTTCCTACAGGGACATGACTGCCAAATATAGAAATTTCCTCTCCAGACTGATAAAGAACTCTCTCTGAGACAAAAAGAATTGTTACAACTTCAACTAAAAAATGCAACCAGGGCTGGCCTGGCTTACTCTTGCCTCTGCATGTGTAGCTTAGAAGCACATTTGATGAGGATTTAAAAGTGCTTACCAAATTTGTGAATCCCTGTCCAAGAAACAGCTGATTTAGATTTTTTGGCCTTTTTAAAAATTGTGTGTACTTAGGGTGTTCAACATGATGTTTTGATATACTTATATTGCTATATGTATTCATAGCAAAGTGATAACTATAGTCAAACAAAACAAAACAGGAAGAGATCCTGTCATTTGCAACAACATGGATAAGCCTGGAGGACATTATACTAAGTAAAATGGTTTATTTTACACAGAAAGAAAAATACTGTATGATCTCACTTATATGTGGAATTAAAAAACAAAGAGTGCATAAAAACAGACAGTAAAATCAGTTACCAGGGGCAGGGCAGAGGAAGTGGGAAGATGTAGGTCAAAAACTGTAGAGCTGCAGTTATATAGGATGCATAAGTCTAGAGATCTAATGTACAGCAGAAGAACTATAGTTATTAGTAATATTGTATTATATACTGGCGATTTGCCGAGAGAAGATTTTAGGTACACTTACCAGAGCATACACAAAATAGATTCTTTGTCTTTTAAATTAGGCTCCAAAGTTAACCAGGGAGCTCAGCAGGATGCATTGAATGTGCCTTATGACATGGGACTTTTTGTACTTGGAAAAATTGTTTATTTTTTTCTTTATTCCTCTTTGGTACATATACTTTGAGCTCCTGCTTCACACATGTCACATATAAACAGAAGCCACAACTGAAATCTTCCCTCTGTTAAAAAATAAAATAGGATTAAAGAAAGTGTTTCTAAATGGTAAGAAAAAGCTAACAGCTGAATTGTTCCCTTTTCAAAAGATACATCAAGAAAAGAATCAACTTTATTAAATGGTTCCACCAGTTTTGAAGACAGATGCTGAACTTCCTTTATAAATTTCGACCCAGCTATCTGAAAGCCAGGTCAGTCTTATCACAACTGTGCCATAATGATAGATTTTAATTAAATTAAAAAAAATTCTTTAAAATTATTTTTTAACTTAAATTTTAATTAACTGTGCATTTCTTAATGAGGAGTGTTGAATCTGCTATCCAGATAATAAACATACAGAACAAATCAATTATAGACATGTAGGCTTTCCTGTGGCTCTGGGAAAGGTGGTGGAGAGTGTACAAGGCAGGCATACTTAGGACTTGCAAGAACAAAATATTTGGGGAGCTTTATTTTAAAGAAATACCAAAGTTAAGAATGCCTGAGCTAAGTAACTTATTTGTTTGTCCACAGTGAAGTGAAACTTTCTGTAGTCTGGAGACAGAATCTGGTCTAAAACCTTTACTTTCCACTCATTTGCTATCAAATTCAGGACCCAGGCTGACAACTTTTCCATGGAAATAGAAATCTCCAGTTGTCAGAATGGTCGTGGAGTTCCAAGCTGGCTTTGCTCACTCACAGGTGGGCATGGGAGTCAGAGCAGACATTGCAGTCCACCCCTAAGTGCACAGGGAATCCTCTCTTCATCACCAGGAGGGGAACTTCCCGCTCCTTAATAACTTTCTCCAGGGTGGAAGTTGTAGCCACTGCTGACATTTGTTAACAGCCTCCTTCCCACCCAGTCCATTTATTTCCTGCATCCAGAATATTCAACTACAACTTTCTTTTGTACTACTGGAGACACAAAAGAACATGTTCCTCCCTGATTTGTTCAGGGCCACTTTTCTACTATAACAGCCTGGGCATATATCTGGTGGATGTTCTTAGGTCTTCCTTTGAGAAATGTCTGTTCAGGTCCTTTGCCCATTTTAAAATCTGGTTATTGTTTTCTTGCTATTGGGTTGTCTGTGTTTCTTATATGTTGTGGATTTTAGCCCCTTATCAGATGTATGGTTTGCAAATAATTTCCTTCCAGTCCCTGGCTTGTCTCTTCACTCTGTTATTTGTTTCTTTTACTGTGCAAAAGGTTTTTAGCTTGATACAATTCCATTTGTCTATTTCTGCTTTTGTAACCTGTGCTTTTGGGGGTCATATGCAAGAAGTCATTTTCCAGATTAATGTTGAGCTTTACCTCTATGTTTTTTTCTAGTAGTTTTACAGTTTCAGGTCATACATTTAAGTCTTCAATGTATTTTGAGTTGATTTTTGTATATGGTGTGAGATGAATGTCCAATTTCATTCTTCTGTATGTGGATATCCAGTTTTCCCAGCACCATTTATTGAAGAGACTGTCCTTCCCCCCTGTGTGTTTCTGGCACCTCTGTGGAAAATCAACTGACTATAAATGTCTGGGTTTATTTCTGGGCTTTCTATCTTGTTCTATTGCTTGATGTGTTGTTTTTATGACATTACCATGCTGTTTTGATTACAATATCTTTATAATATATTTCAAAGTCAGGTAGTGTGATACCTCCAGCTTTATACTTTTTGTTCAAGATTGTGGGGTCTTTTGTGGTTTTATATGAATTTTAGGATTGTTTTTCCTTCTTCTGTGATTTCTTCCTAAGTTTAGGAA
>NW_007729606.1:185825-186758 GCF_000696425.1 Galeopterus variegatus | reverse complement strand
GTTTTATATGAATTTTAGGATTGTTTTTCCTTCTTCTGTGATTTCTTCCTAAGTTTAGGAACTTTTCTTAGTAGTGTCTTTATTTGAACAGGTGAATTTCAGCAGGACATGGCAGCTGTTTACACACAGGAAGTGCTCATTTGGAAGGAAAACACACTCAGGCCTGCCTGTACCCCTCATCACTGTGAGAGGAACCAGGTCTGTCCTCTGGGGAGCAGGGACTCAGGTAACTGTTCTGCTCTAAACAGAGAATTTGAGAATATGGGTACAATCAAAGTGCCCTCACTCTGCAGAGGCAGCCGGACTGGACTCCAGCTCAGACACAGGGCCTCTGCTTTTTTCATGAGGTTAGCAAGTGGTGTCTTGTGATCAGCTAGTGACAGGCCAGCTGTAAAGTGCTTTCCTCCCTTGACTGCACCTCATTTCATTCAGGGGAATGGTACTGACCATTTTTTCCTACTCTTTATTATATCATATGAATACATGGATCAATATCAATTTGACAGACTCTTAATAACTTGGAGAAGCTGCTGAGAAAATATTTGGAGCAAACAGCATATGTCAACAAATAAGGAAAATGATAAGTTATCTGACTGGCTGCATATTAATGGATAGAAACTAAGTGCATTATGATATTTTCCTCTTTGAGGTAAGAATCTCCTTATTAAATGATAAATATACAGCAGTGCTTCCTCCAGTTGTCCAGCAAGTAGTTATGTGAAACAAATTGAATAATGTAACTCTTTGGCCAAACATTCAAAATAAGCATTGGATATGATTCCAACTGGTATACTGTTCTGCTTAAAATAAAATCCAAAACCTTCAAGGCCATACATTGTTTCTGGATCTTTTAATATTCCCCAAACTGTTCACTGGTTGTAGCCATACTGTCCTTCCTTTGCTCCTTACATCCCAAGCATACCACAGCCTCAG
>NW_007729606.1:182434-184513 GCF_000696425.1 Galeopterus variegatus | reverse complement strand
GCCTGCAACAGTTGCTGGATAACTAGTTATTTCTGTCCTGAGTCATTAAATAAAAATCTACCATGGCACACTGTCATCAGACAGTATGTTAGGTTCTCAACCCTATTGAACACATGCATCAATTTAAGTATTGCCTCCCAGGTGAAGATACTGGACCTTGAACAATTTTTCTGGAAAAAAAAAAGTATTTGTGATTTTTTGGTTAGAAAAGGGAAATACAGACAAGAGAGCTTTCTCTGGGTCATTGCATACCTCTTTGTCCTGGGTGAAAGTCCCACAAAAACTCACTATGTCTGCTTTGATAGAAGGATGAATAGTCATTTTTAGTGCACCTGCTGCAATTTAATAATAATCAGACTAACCGAAGAGCCTGTTTTGTGACAGCTTATTTCTCCATAGCCATAAGCGTGTTCTTGCAGCTTTTCCTCTGTCCTCTTCCAAATTTTCAGAGCTGGAACAGAGAAACATTAATAGCTGAGAAACTACACAGTGTAGACAGCCTATTTTATTAATCTCTCATCAAGAAAAGAGATATAATCCATGTGCACTAGCAGGAAACATTGAAAGGAAAGGTAATTTTGCAAACACTCAGTGAGTTACAACTGCGTTCCTAATATAGCCCTAGTTACTTAGAAGGATTCAATAAAATGTTTGTGTATTAGCTTGTTTACTTATTTGTTTTTATTTATTTCCCTCCTCCATGACCAGACACTGCTACCAAGAAAACAATTGCAAGGTAGTACAGAGCTGTGCATTTTGTAGACTCTGGATACACTAGAGTTGAGAGTTGGGAAGAAACCTGAGGGTGTGCTGTGACTGGGAGGTAGTGTAAGATGGTGATGGAGGGACGCATTGTGGGTAGGTGAAACAGTTTTTCATTAGAGGATCCTGGGTGCAATCTCAGGTCCACCACTATGAATTGTGTGATATTCCTAAAATGACTTAACCTCTCTAGTCCAAGTTTTCTCGTCTGATAATTGGAGATAGCAACAGAATGTAATCTATATGTTATTCATTTCAGAAATATTTATCAAACTCCTCTGGTGTAAGAAACAATAGCTGTTTTTGCAACTCATCTTTCTTCACCTTACTTCTGGTAACTGCACCCCACTTGTCCATAAGCAAACCTGACTCTCCCTAAATCTCAGTCCTTGATATTCTAATAAAACTGAATCCATCCCCAACTCAGTGCCATGTGGGACACTTGACACAGGTCTGCTTCAATCAGAGTAGAGCAGTTTTCTGGCCAATGAGAATGGTTCTAAGAGGGACACATGACCCAGTGAGAGCCAATAAGATGCAATAAGAATTTTGCTGTGATTCTTAGGAGACTCTGATCTTACCACCACCAAGTCGAAAACCAATGAGAATTTAGGAACCTTTCAAAATACAAATATGATCCTTGATACCTCCTTCACCAACCCCTTCAATGTCTCCCCTCATTTTCAGGATGCCGGGCAGTGAAATGACCGTAAAGGCTCTGGGCTTATGTTTCTTAATTACTTCTCTTTTTTCTTTTGCAGATGTGGACCCAGATTTCTTGAGGCCTAATGATCATACAATGTTAGGCCCTCTTTATGGAAAAGGATTCAAGATTATATGGGCAGGAAGCAACCCAAATGCCCACCAATGGATGAATGGATAAACATTATGTGGTATATTCCGACAATGGAATAGTATTCAGCCTTAAAAACAGAGATTCTGATATATGCCACAACATAGATGAACCCTGAGGACATTATGCAAAGTAAAATAAGCTAAACACAGAACAACACATATTATATGATTCTACTTACAATAGGTAGCTGGAATAGGAAAATTCATAGAATTTTGTTGGTGCAGAATTTTAGTTTTTCAGGATGAAAAGTTCTGGATATAGATGCTGGTGAAGGCTGCACAGCAATGTGAATATACTTAATACCACTGAACTATGTGCTTAAAAATTGGAAATGTTGTGTGTATTTTACCATGATTAAAAATAAAAATAAAAATAAAAAAACATATTGTGGTGATCAGGCACAATATGCTTCTTTGTCTCCAGTAATTTCCCACTATCCTCCCCCACAAAACAATTACAAG